>NC_086098.1:46811023-47018523 GCF_963921235.1 Mobula hypostoma
TACCTGTTAATATCATTAAAGGTTTAAAATTATTCTGTCAGGTTGCCATGTAACATCCGTGTTCTATGAAGAACAAACCGCAGCATCTCCATTCTATCCAAGTTACTAAACTCCCTTAGGCTTGGAATGATTGTAGTAAATCTTTTCTGTATTTCTTTGAACCTATATATATATACCCTCTAAAATGCAGTTCCTGGAACTAAACAAGGCTTTACATAGCCAAAAAAAACTGCTGGAGGAACTCAGCATGTCGGACAGTATTTGTGGAGGCAAAAGGATGGTAGTATTTCTGGATAACACCATGCATTAGAATAAGTTTTGTGTATTGTAGGTTCTTCCGTACTTCTTTGATGCTGCCATTTCTAAACACCAGGAACTTCATGCTTTTTATTTTGAACCATTCCCTCAGCCTGCCCTCCTTCTTTCCAAAATAAAAAAGCATTATACCTCCAGAATCCTTTACAGAAATTTGCCTGTTACTTTACAATGCAAGTATGATATTTTGCATTTCTCAGAAATAATTTCATCTGCCACCTTTCTGTCCATTCCACCAGCTTGTTTCATAGAACTATAGAACCATAGAAACTACAGCACAGAAACAGACCTTTTGGCCCTTCTTGGCTGCGCCGAACCATTTCCTGCCTAGTCCCACTGACCTGCACACGGACCATATCCCTCCATACACCTCCCATCCATGTATCTGTCCAATTTATTCTTAAATGTTAAAAAAGAACCTGCATTTACCACCTCGTCTGGCAGCTCATTCCATACTCCCACCATTCTCTGTGTGAAGAAGCCCCCCCACAATGTTCCCTTTAAACTTTTCCCCCCTCACCCTTAACCCATGTCCTCTGGTTTTTTTCTCCCCTTGCCTCAGTGGAAAAAGCCTGCTTGCATTCACTCTATTCACCCATCATAATTTTATATACCTCTATCAAATCTCTCCTCATTCTTCTACGCTCCAGGGAATAAAGTCCTAACCTATTCAACCTTTCTCTGTAACTGAGTTTCTCAAGTCCCGGCAACAACCTTGTAAACCTTCTCTGTACCCTTTCAACCTTATTTATCTCCTTCCTGTAATTTGGTGACCAAAACTGAACACAATACTCCAGATTCGGCCTCACCAATGCCTTATACAACCTCATCATAACATTCCAGCTCTTATACTCAATACTTCGATTAATAAAGGCCAATGTACCAAAAGCTCTCTTTATGACCCTATCTACCTGTGACGCCACTTTTAGGGAATTTCGTATCTGTATTCCCAGATCCCTCTGTTCCATTGCACTCCTCAGTGCCTTACCATTAACCCTGTATGTTCTATGTTGGTTTGTCCTTCCAATGTGCAATACCTCACACTTGTCAGTATTAAACTCCATCTGCCATTTTTCAGCCCATTTTTCCAGCTGGTCCAAGTCCCTCTGCAGGCTCTGAAAACCTTCCTCGCTGTCTACTACACCTCCAATCTTTGTATCATCAGCAAATTTGCTGATCCAATTTACCACATTATCATCCAGATCATTGATATAGATGACAAATAACAATGGACCCAGCACTGATCCCTGTGGCACACCACTAGTCACAGGCCTCCACTCAGAGAAGCAATTCTCTACTACCACTCTTTGGCTTCTTCCATTGAGCCAATGTCTGATCCAATTTACCACCTCTCCATGTATACCTAGTGAATGAATTTTCCTAACTAACCTCCCATGCGGGACCTTGTCAAAGGCCTTACTGAAGTCCATGTAGACAATATCCACTGCCTTCCCTTCATCCACTTCCCTGGTAACCTCCTCGAAAAACTCCAATAGATTGGTCAAACATGACCTGCCACGCACAAAGCCATGTTGACTCTCCCTAATAAGTCCCTGTCTATCCAAATGCTTGTAGATTCTGTCTCTTAGTACTCCCTCCAATAACTTACCTACTACCGATGTTAAATTTACCGGCCTATAATTTCCCGGATTACTTTTCGATCCTTTTTTAAACAACGGAACAACATGAGCCAATCTCCAATCCTCCAGCACCTCACCTGTAGACAGCGACATTTTAAATATTTCTGCCAGGGCCCCCGCAATTTCAACACCAGTCTCCTTCAAGGTCCGAGGGAACACCCTGTCAGGTCCCGGGGATTTATCCACTTTAATTTTCCTCCAGACAGCAAGCACCTCCTCCTTTTCAATCTGTACAGTTTCCATGATCTCACTACTTGTTTCCCCTAATTCCATAGACTTCATGCCAGTTTCCTTAGTAAATACAGACGCAAAAAACCTATTTAAGATCTCCCCCATTTCCTTTGGTTCCGCACATAGGCAACTACTCTGATCTTCAAGAGGACCAATTTTATCCCTTACAATCCTTTTGCTCTTAATATGCCTGTAAAAGCTCTTTGGATTATCCTTCACTTTGACTGCCAAGGCAACCTCATGTCCTCTTTTAGCCCTCCTGATTTCTTTCTTAAGTATTTTCTTGCACTTCTTATACTCCTCAAGCACCTTATTTACTCCCTGCTTCCTATACATGTCATACAACTCCCTCTTCTTCTTTATCAGAGTTGCAATATCCCTTGAGAACCAAGGTTCCTTATTCCTATTCACTTTGCCTTTAATCCTGATAGGAACATACAAATTCTGCACTCTCAAAATTTCTCCTTTGAAGGCTTCCCACCTACCGATCACATCCTTGCCAGAGAACAACCTGTCTCAATCCACACTTTTTAGATCCTTTCACATTTCTTCAAATTTGGCCTTATTCCAGTTAAGAACCTCAACCCTAGGACCAGATCTAACCTTGTCCATGATCAAGTTGAAACTAATGGTGTTATGATCACTGGAACCAAAGTACTCCCCTACACAGACTTCTGTCACTTGTCCTAACTCGTTTCCTAACAGGAGTTCCAATATTGCATCCCCTCTAGTTGGTCCCTCTATATATTGATTTAGAAAACTTTCCTGAACACACTTTACAAACTCTAAACCATCTAGACCCCTAACAGTATGAGAGTCCCAATCAATGTATGGAAAATTAAAATCCCCTACCACCACAACATTATGTTTCCTGCAGTTGCCTGCTATCTCTCTGCAGATTTGCTCTTCCAATTCTCGTTGACTATTGGGTGGTCTGTAATACAATCCCACTAATGTGGCTATACCTTTTCTGTTTCTCAGCTCCACCCATAAGGACTCAGTAGACAAGCCCTCTAATCTATCCTGCCTGAGCACTGCTGTAATATTTTCCCTAACAAGCAATGCTACTCCCCCACCTTTCATTCCTCTGCCTCGATCACATCTGAAACATCGGAACCCTGGAATATTAAGCTGCCAGTCCTGCCCCTCCTGTAGCCAACACTAATTGCTTTAACGTCATAATTCCACATGTCAATCCACGCCCTCAACTCATCCGCCTTCCCGGCAATACTCCTAGCATTGAAATATATACACCTCAGAAGATTTTTACCACCATTCACAACCTTTCTATTAGCGGATTTGCTTGAACTTTTAACAACATTTATTTTCACCCCAGCCACACTGTCAGCTCTGGCACTCTGGTTCCCATTCCCCTGCAAATCTTGTTTAAAGCCTCCCCAATAGCACTAACAAACCTCCCTGAAAGGATATTGGTCCCCCTCTAGTTCAAGTGTAACCTGTCTCTCTTGTACAGGTCCCACCTGCCCCAGAAGAGGTCCCAATTATCCTGAAATCTGAAACCCTGCCCCCTACACCAGTTCCTCAGCCACTTGTTCATCCTCCAGAGCATCCTATTCCTACCCTCACTGGCACGTAGCACAGGTAGCAATCCTGAGATTACCACCCTCGATGTCCTGCTTTTCAACTTCCTACCAAGCTCTCTATACTCACTCTCCAGGACCTCCTCACTCTTCCTTGCTATGTCATTGGTACCGATGTGCACCACAACATCTGGCTGATCACCCTCCCACTTCAGAATGTCATGCAATCGATCAGAGACATCCTTGACCCTGGCACCCGGGAGGCAACAAACCATCCTGGATTCTCTGTCATGACCACAGAACCTCCTATCTGTACCTCTAACTATCGAGTCCCCTATTACTACCGCTCTCCTCTTTTTCCACCCTCCCTTCTGCACTGCAGAGCCAGACTCAGTGCCAGAGATCCGGCTACTGCAGCTTGTCCCAGGTAAGTCATCCCCCCCAATAGTATCCAATGCGGTTTACTTGTTGTTAAGGGGAATGGCCACAGGGGAACCCTGCTCTGCCAGCCCTTTCCTCTTCCCTCGCCTGACAGTGACCCAATTTCCTGTCCTCTGCTCCTTTGGCGTAAATACCTCCCTGTAGCTACGATCTATAATCTCCTCATTCTCCCGAATGATCCGCAGGTCATCCAGCTCCTGCTCCAGTTCCCTAATGCGGTTTGTCAGGAGCTGCAGCTGGATGGAGGGCTCCCTGACTTCCCACATCCTGCAAGAGGAGCATTCCAACATCCTGCCTGGCATTCTCTCTACTCTAAACTACCTGAACAAAAAAAACTTACCGGAACCTACCCTGGCCTGTGCCTGTTCTCACCGAAGCCTGGTGAACCAAAGCCGTCCCACTCTGATTCAGTCCACTCTGACGATGGCCGCTGTATATGGTGGTCTGCTTTTTAAACCTTGGTGCGCTACGTCACGCGCCTGCGCAGTGCAGACCCTTCTCCCCAAGCAGTGTTTTAAAAAAAATGACTTTTTCTACCCGATTTCTTCCACTCGCTTCTTCAGCTGCTTGCTTCGACTGAAACAAGAACCATTGAAATTTTCTCTTTTTAAACCTTGGCGCGCTACATCACGCGCCTGTGCAGTGCAGACCCTTCTCCCCGAGCAGTGTTTTTAAAAAAAAATGACTTTTTCTACCCGATTTCTTCCACTCGCTTCTTCAGCTGCTTGCTTCGACTGAAACATCTCCTTAAAATCTGTTACTGTCCTTCACACAGTTCACCACATCTCCAAGTGCCATAGGCTCTTTTAGAAATTCTGCTCTGTACACTTACTTCTGAATCTTTAATAAATGTTTCTTATACTCCCTTTTAGGAACTCAATTGTACATTTATTTTTAAAAGAAGGTCGTCAAACTACCTCCATAGTAAAGTTTATATTTAAACAAGAGCATTTTACACTGATTTATAAATTTTATTTTGATTAACCGTTACTTCAAACCACAGAAAAAAGGTCTACTGAAATGAGTTTCTGCAATAAATGATATTTCTTTGAAGCTATCAGATATTTCAGGCTGGAAGTCAAATAAATTAAATTGATTCACTTGGAATAAATAACAGAAAAAGCTCATTTGCCTAGCTGGTCTTTGTCACTGTTCATACTCCACCATCCTACCATCTGACATCATTTACAAGACCATTGAAACATTCCTCTTAATCTCCCTAGCATTAATTACGCTGCTGGGATGGAGATCAAATTAATTTGTGGTTTATCTGGCTAGTTATTGGATCTTCATCAGTATAATTTCATTTCATTTGAACATTATTTCCCACTCTCAGAGTTAGGTGAATTGAATTTTTAAACAGGAATAAATACTTTTTGGGAAATATTTCAAAAATACTTTTATTATCCTTGATTTAATAATTGAATGATTTGGAAAAACTTATTATGGACTGTAAAGTGGTTGTTACTTTCAAGGTAACTGTTTAATGAACAGAAAGCATATTTGCAGAAAAAATGTGGAGTTCAGACAATTATGACAGCACGTTCTCCTCTGAGAGTCCAGTTGTAAAACAAGCTTCAATTTGTATGTGTTATTTGCTTATATTTTAAATAAAAGTTTTAAATATTTCAGCTATCTGCATTAGTGATAGTGCAATTTAAAGAACTAAACTTGTTTCACACTAGATTGAAAGGCAGAGCTTAGGAGGCTCAATAGTAGTTAACGGTGACTCCTTTGCTTGGATCTCTGGAAACAGTTCTATTTCTGCCTTTAATATCTCTATTTTTCCCTTTCAGGGTTCTTTTGAAGACCCTGACCTGGAGTTACACGCAGACTACAGTTCTTTGGGGGGATGGGACCCGCTCTCAGGGTTTCACAACTGGTCATTATTCGGCACACCAAGGGCTTGGCCTAAGAGCTCTGCTCGCCTTCAGAGGACCAGGTTTTCGTGTCTCTGGAGACGGGGGTATCGGAGGTCAGTGTCCAAGCAGAAGATTAGTGTGTTGTGGAAGATGGAAGATCTAAGGCTGTGTGTCCAGAGACTCGAGATCTTTGGGCCCAGAGCTCAGAAAAAGTGACTCAACGGACTTTTAACATCGTAAACCGGCGAGATGGTTCTTATGTTTCCCCTCTCACTGTGAAACGGAGACATCGCTTTCTCCCTTACTAAGGAGAGAGAGAGCCTGTGGTATGTCGAATGCTGGGTGAACAATGTTCACTTTGGGGTAACTGCAAGGCTGTGTCTTTGCTGTTGCCTTGCTCACGCTTGAGTGCTTGGTAGCGGGTGCCAAGGCTTTTTATTACCAGTGGGAGGGGAGGGGATTAGGGGATTGTTACTTGCTGCTGCCTACACGCAGGAGGGAGGGGAGCTGGGGGGGGGGACTTCGTGGCTCTATCATTAACTGTTGTACATTCTTTGGGGCACTCCTCTGTTTTCATGGATGGTTGCGAAGAAAAAGCATTTCAGGATGTATATTGTATACATTTCTCTGATATTAAATGTACTTTTGAAACCTTTGAGATAAACCCATAACTGATTTGAAATTGCACTCAAACTTGCTAAGTTTATATATAACTGCTTTTCACAATCATTTTAAAGGCAGACAGCTGGAAGTCATTAATATTTACCTAACTTTTAAATCTCAGTACTAACATGAAAAACCTTTTCTTTGCTTTATTGATTATTCTGAAGGTCTATAATACAGACAAATCTATTTGTAATAGAATACACAGAGCATGACTGAAGGAATTTAGTTGCACCAGCTGTGTTGCCATCATGGTATTTTTTGAGCTTCTCACAGAGTATTCACATACAAACACACAAATACACTTTTATAGGACGGCGTTTAATTTTCACTATCACTGGAAACGTTGCTTGCCTAATAAAAGGCCAAACATTAATAGCATAAAGAGAAGGTGTGATTAACAGGAGAACAACTAAAATCTTTGTAGCATCACAAGAACATAAGAACAAAGAAATAGGAGCAGGAATAGGCCAACTGGCCCATCGAGCCTGCTCCACCATTCAATAAGATCATGGTTGACCTGGCCATGAACTCAACTCCACCTACGTGCCTTTTCCCCGTAACCCTTAACTCTCTATTACACAAGTAGTTGATGGGATTGTTCTGTAAACTAGCATTGACCTAGAGGGTTGAATGGCCTCCTCTTAGGTTGTAAGAAAATATGAAATAATGGAAATATTCTCAGAATCCTAACTAATAGACAACATGCTAAACTCTCCCATCACAGTTCCTGGGGACGTGGCTTACAGGTAACGTTCTGTCACAACCCCTGGGTATTTCTTGTCCCAGCAGCAGGGTAGCCCCACCAGATGAAATACGAGAAGTCAGAGGGAATAGCCCTGAGTATCCTCGATATTGACTCCAGATGCCATGAAATCTCATGGCATCAGGACGCAGCAAGGAAATCTCTTCCAGATTGCAACCTACATTCTTCTGTCAGTGGTTGCTTCAGTGCTCTGTCATGTTAAACCACAACTGAAATACAGTCAGGTGGCGAGGAAGGACATGGGAAGGGGCCAAGGAAGCCCACCTGCATCTCTTCTTCCTTGGGAGGCTAAAGAAATTTGGCATGTCCCCCTTTTGACCCTTGCCAATTTTTATTCATGCTCCATAGAAAGCACAATACATCTACAGTAGACACAACCTCAATGGCTCTTCACACGGCCTTAGATCACCTGGACAATACAAATACCTATGTCAGGATGCTGTTTATTGACTTGTAGCTCAGTATTTAATACCATCATTCCCACAGTCCTGATCAATAAGCTAAGGAACCTGGGCCTCTGTACCTCCCTCTGCAACTGGATCCTCGACTTTCTAACCAGAAGACCGGATTGGTAATAATACCTCCTCCTCACTGACGATCAACATTGGTGCACCTCAGGGGTGTGTGCTTAGCCCACTGCTCTACTCCCTCTTTACCCATGACTATGTGGCTAGGTATAGCTCAATAAATTTGCTGATGATATAGCCATTGTTGGCAGAATCTCAGATGGAGATAAGAGGGCATCCAGGAGCAAGATATACCAGCTAGCTGAGTGGTGTTGTGGCAACAACCATGTACTCAACATCAGCGAGAGCAAAGAGCTGATTGTGGACTTCAGGAAGGGTAAGATGAGGCACCAAAAACCATTCCTCATAGAAGGATCAGAAATGGAGACAGTGAGCAATTTCAATTTCCCAGATGTCAAGATCTAACCTGGTCTCAATGCAGCTATAAAGAAGGCAAGACAGCAACAATATTTCATTAGGAGTTTGAAGCGATTTGGTTTGTCACCTAAAACACTCAAAAACTTCTACAGATGTACCTTGGGCAGCATTCAGACATACTGCATCAATGTCTGGTATGGTGGGGGTGGGGTGGAGAGCTACTGCACAGGATTGAAAGAAGTACAAAAAGTTGTAAAATTAGCTCCATCTTGGGCACTAGCCTCCATAGTATCCAAGGCATCTTCAAGGAGCGATGTCTTAGAAAGGAAGCATCTATCACCCAGGACATGCCCACTTCTCATTGTTACCATCAGGAAGGAGACACAGAAGCCTGAAGACACACACTCAGCGATTCAGGGACAGCTTCTTCCCCTCTGTCACCCGATTCCTAAATGGGCATTGAACCCATGAACACTACCTCGCCTTTTAAAATTATTTGTTTTTGCATGATTTTTAATTTAGGGGTGGGGGAACATCAACTCGGACCATGAGAGGCCTGTGACGGGCATTTTCATGCCTTACAAGGTGCAGATTGTAAGTCTGTGTGGGGCACCACTCCTCACACAGACACTAGAGCAATGTGTGGTTAAGTGCCTTGCTCAAGGGCACAAACACGCTGCCACAGCTGAGGCTCAAACTAGCGACCTTCAGATCACTAGACGAATGCCATAGTTTTTAATTTAACTATTTAATATACATACGGGTATATATACTTAGTGCAATTGATGTACTTTTAAAAAATATATTATCATGTATTGGATTGTACAGCTGCCACTAAGTTAACAAACTTCACGACACATGCCAGTAATATAAAGCCTGATTCTGATCCTATCTGTATGCACTGCCTGTGAATGCATAAAACTGCAGAGAGTTTTGGACCCAGTTCAGCAAATGACGGAAACCAGCCTCCTCTCCGTGCAGTCTGTCTGTTTCTCTTTGTGAAGCATCCAAAATAATAAAAGACATCTCACCCCAGCCATCCTGCTGTCTATCCCTCCACACGAGCCAGAAGATACAAAAGCATGCACCACCGGGCTCAAGGGCTGCTTCAACACCGCTGTTACACGACTATTGAACGGTCCCATTGTATGATAGGATGAACTCTTGACTTCACAATCTACCTTAATGTGGCCTTGTACCTCATTGTCTGCTGGTACTGCAGTTTCCCTGTAACAGTAACACTTCATTTTATAATCTGTTATTGCTCTCCCTTGTACTACATCAGTAGAATATTGTAATGAAATGATTTGTATGGAGTGCATGTAAAACCAGTTTTTCACTGTACTTTGTTACATGATAATAATGAACCAAATTATAGGTCTATCAATTTACCAATGTAAATTTGCTGCAAATTGTTATTGAGGTAAGTTGACATGAAAGGAAGGACATTGAGTTACAGAAAAGTACAGCACAGAAATAGGCCCTTTGGCCCATTTACTCCATGCTGAACTATTTAAACTGCCTCGTCCCATTGACCTGCACCCAGCCCATAGCCCTCCATACCCCTGTCATCCACGCACATATTCAAATTTCTCTTAAAAGTTGAAATCAAGCTTGCATGCACTACTTGGGCTGAGTCCTAAGCCTTTACTCTCTGTATACCATGACCGTGTCATCACCCACAGCTCCAATCTGCTAATTAAATTTACAGATGATACTAAATTGATTGGCCTTATCTCAAATAATAACAAGGCAGACTACAGAGAAGTCATCACCCTGACACGGTGGTGTCAAGAAAACAACTTCTCCTTCAACGTCGCAAAAACAAAGGAGCTGGTTGTGGACTACAGGAGGAACAGAGACAGGCTCACCCCTATTGACATCACTAGATCTGAGGGTGAGAGGGTGAACAGCTTTAAGTTCCTCTGTATACACATCGCCTAGGACCTCACTTGGTCTGTGTGGTGGAGAAAAAGCACAACAGCGCCTCTTTCACCTCAGATGGTTGAAAAAGTTTGACATGAGTCCCCAAATCCCAAGGACTTTCTACAGGAGAGCATCCTGACTGGCCGTATCACTGCCTGGTATGGTAACTGTACTTCCCTCAATTGCAGGACTCTGCAGAAAGTGGTGTGGACAGCCCAGCTCATCTATGGATATGAACTTTTCTGCTATTCAGGGCATTTACAGCGACAGGTGTGTAAAAAAGGCCCAAAGGATCATTGGAGGTCCAAGTCACCCAACCACAAACTGTTCCAGCTGCTACCATCTGGGAAACGGTACCACAGCATAAAAGCCAGGACCAACAGGCTCCAGGACAGCTTCTTCCACCAGGCCAGCAGACTGAATAACTCATGCTGACACAATTGTATTTCTAAGCTATATTGACTGTTATGTTGTATATCTTACTGTACATACTACGGTATGCTGGCATTTATAGCGAGAGGATTCGAGTACAGGAGCAGGGAGGTACTACTGCAGTTGTACAAGGCCTTGGTGAGACCACACCTGGAGTATTGTGTGCAGTTTTGGTCCCCTAATCTGAGGAAAGACATCTTTGCCATAGAGGGAGTACAAAGAAGGTTCACCAGATTGATTCCTGGGATGGCAGGTCTTTCATATGAAGAAAGACTGGATGAACTGGGCTTGTACTCGTTGGAATTTAGAAGATTGAGGGGGGATCTGATTGAAACGTATAAGATCCTAAAGGGATTGGACAGGCTAGATGCGGGAAGATTGTTCCCGATGTTGGGGAGGTCCAGAACGAGGGGTCACAGTTTGAGGATAGAGGGGAAGCCTTTTAGGACCGAGATTAGGAAAAACTTCTTCACACAGAGAGTGGTGAATCTGTGGAATTCTCTGCCACAGCAAACTGTTGAGGCCGGTTCATTGGCTGTGTTTAAGAGGAAGTTAGATATGGCCCTTGTGGCTACAGGGGTCAGGGGGTATGGAGGGAAGGCTGGGTTCTGAGTTGGATGATCAGCCATGATCATAATAAATGGCGGTACAGGCTCGAAGGGCCGAATGGCCTACTCCTGCACCTATTTTCTATGTTTCTATGTTTCTATACTATTTATTAGAAATGACTATAAATTGCACATTGCACATTCAGACAGAGATGTAACGTAATGATTTTTACTCTTCATTTATGTGAAAGATGTAAGAAATAAAGTCAATTCAATACTTACGCTGGCAGCTCTTATGGCCCTCTGAGTGAAGGAGCTTCTCCTTATGTTCCCCTTAAACCTTTCACCTTCCACCCTTAACCCATGACCTCTAGTCATAGTCCCACCCAACCTCAGTAGAAAAAGCCAGCTTGCATTTACCCTCTCTATGCTCCTCATAATTTTGTATACCTCTATCAAATCTCCCCTCAATCTTCCTAGGAATAAAATCCTAGCCTATTCAGTCTTTTCTTGCAATTCAGGTCCTCCAGTCCTGGCAACATCCTTGTAAATTTTCTCAGCACTCTTTGACCTTATTTACTTCTTTCCTGTAGGTTGATTACCAGACCTGCACACAATACTCCAAATTAGGCCTCAACAACATCTCTGATTCTGATTCTAAGTTTGATTCCTGATTCTGATGATACAACTTCAACATAATGTCCCATCTCCTATACTTAATACTTTGATTTAAGAAGGCCAATGTGGCAAAATGCTTTCTTTATGACCCTATCTACCTGTGCCACCACCTTCAATGAATTTTGGACCTGTATTCCCAGATCCCTCTGTTCTACTGTGCTCCTCAGTGGTCTACCATTCATTGTGTAAACCTACCATGGTTGGTCCTACCAAAGTCCAACATCTCACACTCGTCTGCATTAAATTCCATCTGCCATCCAGCTAGTACAGATCCCACTCCAAGATCCAAATGTTTTCCTCGCTGTCCACTACACTCCAAGTCCTGTGTCATCCACAAACTTGCTGATACAGTTAACCACATATTCATCCAGATCATTGATATAAAAGACAAACAACCACAGACCCAGCACCAACCCCTGCAGCACTCCACTAATCACAGACCTCCAGTCAGAGAGACAGCCATCTACTACCACTCTCTGGCTTCTCCCACAAAGCCAATGTCTAATCTAATTTACTCCATCATCTTGAATGTCGAGGAACGGAATCTTCTTGACCAACCTCCCATGCGGGATCTTGTCAAATGCCTTGATACACTCCACGTAGACAATATCCACTACCTTTTCTACATCCACTTTCCTGGCAACTTGCTCGAAAAACTCTATAAGAATGGTTAGACATGATCTACCATGCACAAAGCCATGCTGACTATTGCTAATCAGTCCATGTATATCCAAAAACACATACAGAGACCATAAAAAGTATTCACCCCCATTGGAAGTTTTCATGTTTTGTTGTTTTACTACGTTGGATCACAGTAGATTGAATTTAACACTGACCAACAGAAAAAGACTCTTTGGTGTCAGTGAGAACTGATCTCTACAAAGTGATCTAAATGAGTTACAAATATAAAACACAAAATAATTGATTCCATGAGTATTCACCCCCTTTAAGATGAAACACCAAATCATCACTGGTGCAGCCAATTGGTTTTAAAAGTCACATAATTAGTTATGGAGATCTGTTAATGGGTACCTGTGTGCAGTCAAGGTGCTTCAATTGATTGTAGTAAAATTACACCTGAATCTGGAAGATTCAGTTTCTGGTGAGTCAGTATCCTGGCAAAAATTTCACTATGAAGACAAAAGAACACTCCGAGCAATTCTGCAAAAAGGCTATTGAATAACACAAGTCAGGAGATGGATACAAGAAAATTTTCAAGTCACTGGATATCCCTTGGGGTACAATTAAGTCAATCATCAAGAAATGGAAAGAATATGGCACAGCTGTAAATCTGTCTTCAGCAGCCCACCCTCAAAAACTAAGTGACAATGCAAGAAGGGGACTAGTGAGGGAGGCCAGCAAGAGACCTATGACAACTCTGGAGGAGTTACAAGTTTTAGTGGCTGGGATGGGAGAAACTGCTCATAAAACAACTGTTGCCCAAGTGGTTCACCGGTTGCAACTTAATGGGAGAGTGGCAAAGACAAAGCTGCTGTTGACAATAACTCGCGTAAAATCTGGGGTAGAGTTTGCCAGAAGGCATGTGGGAGACTCTAAAGTCAGCTGGAAGAAGATTCTATGGTTTGATGAAAGTCAAACACTGCACATCATCAAAAACATGCCAACCATCCCTGCCATGAAGCATGGTGGTGGCTGCATCATGCTGTAGGGTATGGGCAGACATGTACGAAATGGAAGAGATATGAGTGAGAGTAGTGTTGATGGTGGAGAAAGGAAAGCCACTTTCTTTGAAGAAGCAGGACATCTCATTAATTCTGGAATGAAAAGTCTCATCCTAAGTATATATGTGGTGGAGACAGAAGAACTGAGAGAAGGGGATGACATTTTTATAAGTGATAGATTGGGAAGAGGTATAGACCACGTAGTTGTGAGAATCAGTGGGTTCATAAAAGGTATCAGTAGATAGTCTTTCTCCAGAGATAGAGACAGAGAGATCGTGAAAAGGGAGGAAGGTGTTGGAAATAAATCAAGTAAATTTGAGGGCAGGGTGGAAGTTGGAGGCAAAGTTGATAAGGTTGATGGGCTCAGCATGGGTGCAGGAAGCAGCAGTTGTCGATGAGGCATAGGAAGAGTTGGGGAGAAGTATCAGTGTAGGCTTGGAACATGGACTGTTTCGCATAACTGACAAAAGGACAGGCATGGTTGGGACTCAAGCGAGTGCTTCGTTTGAGGGAAATGTAAGGAGCAGAAGAAGAAATTATTGAGTGTGAGGACCAGTTCCATCAGATGGAGGAGAGTAGTGGTGGAGGGGAACTGGTTGGGTCTATTGTCCAGAAAGAAGCAGAAAGCATTAATGCCTTCCTGAAGGGGGATGGAGATGTATAGGATCTGGACATCCATAGATAAAATGCGATGATCAGGGCTAGTGACCTTGAAGTCATTAAAAAGATCAAGAGCATGTGAATTGTCATGGAAGTAGGTTGGAAGGGACTGAACTGGGGGGGATAAAACTGAGTTGAGGTATGCAGTTATAAGTTTGGTGTGGCAGGAACAAACAGAAACAATAAGTCTACCTTGACAGGCAGGTTTATGGATCTTGGGTAGGATGTAGGAACAGAAGGTGTGGGGTAATAGAAACATAGAAACATAGAAAGTAGGTGCAGGAGTAGGCCTTTCGGCCCTTCGAGCCTGCACCGCCATTCATTACAATCATGGCTGATCATCCAACTCAGATCATCCAACCTGCCTTCTCTCCATACCCCCTGATCCCTTTAGCCACAAGGACCTTATCTAACTCCCTCTTAAATATAGCCAATGAACTGGCCTCAACTGTTTCCTGTGGCAGAGAATTCCACAGATTCACCACTCTCTGTGTGAAGAAGTTTTTCCTCATCTTAGTCCTAAAAGGCTTCCCCTTTATCCTCAAACTGTGACCCCTCGTTCTGGACTTCCCCAACATCGGTAACAATCTTCCTGCATCTCACCTGTCCAATCCCTTTAGAATTTTATATGTTTCAATAAGATCCCCCCTCAATCTTCTAAATTCCAGTGAGTATAAGCCTAGTCGATCCAGTCTTTCGTCATATGAAAGTCCTGCTATCCCAGGAATCAATCCGGTGAACCTTCTTTGTACCCCTTCTATGGCAAGAATGTCTTTCCTCAGATTAGGGGACCAAAACTGCACACAGTACTCCAGGTGTGGTCTCACCAAGGCCTTGTACAACTACAGTAGAACCTCGCTGCTCCTGTACTTGAACCCTCTCGCTATGAATGCCAGCATACCATTCTCCTTTTTCACTGCCTACTGTCCCTGCATGCCCACTTTCAATGACTGATGTACAATGACACCCAGGTCTCGTTGCACCTCCCCTTTTCCTGATTGGCCACCATTCAGATAATAATCTGTTTTCCTGTTCTTGCCACCAAAGTGGATAACCTCACATTTATCCACATTAAATTGCATCTGCCATGAATTTGCCCACTCACCTAGACTATCCAAGTCACCCTGCATCCTCTTAGCATCCTCCTCACAGCTAACACTGCCGCCCAGCTTCGTGTCATCCGCAAACTTGGAGATGCTGCATTTAATTCCCTCGTCTAAGTCATTAATATATATTGTAAACAACTGGGGTCGCAGCACTGAGCCTTGCGGTACCCCACTAGTCACTGCCTGCCATTCTGAAAAGGTCCCGTTTATTCTCACTCTTTGCTTCCTGTCTGCCAACCAATTCTCTATCCACATCAATACCATACCCCCAATACCGTGTGCTTTAAGTTTGCACACTAATCTCCTGTGTGGGACCTTGTCAAAAGCCTTTTGAAAATCCAAATATACCACTATAAGATTGGTAAAGGAACTATAAGGTTGGTGGCAGCGGATGGGAGGTCCTTAGAGTTAATGTCAGTGGTGGTTGGGGAGACAATGGGTTGGAGCTCCATAGTGGGATCCTGTTCGAGGGGTAAGTTAGGGGAGGTGTCTGAGAGTTGTCGCATGGCCTCAGCAAGGTAGCAGTCGGTCCACCAGACTACTGCAGCACCCCTCTTGTCTGTGGGTTTGAGGTGTTTAGAGTTAGTGCAGAGATCAGAGAGCAGCGCGTTTGGAAGGAGTGAGGTTAGAGTTGGAGAGAGGAGTAGTCAAGTTGAGACAGTTGATGTATTGTTGGAAGTTAGCAATAAAAAGATCCAGAGCAGGCAGAAGACTAGAGTGAGGTGTCCAGGAAGAGGAGGGTTGGAGACAGGAGAAGGGGCCATCAGTGTGGGCTGGAGAGTCCTTGCCAAAGAAGTAGGCGCTGAGATGAAGACAGTGGAAAAAGAGCTCAGCGTCATGGTGGACGCAGAACTCACTGACGTGTGGGTGCAGGGGAATAAATGCCTTTACTGATAACAGAATGTTCCGCCTCAGAGGAAACAGTGAAGACCTGGCACTGTTGAAAGCTGGGATCAGCGGGGGAAAGAGGGTTGGTAGTGTCTGAGGGTTGGAGTGTTCAGGGAAGGTGGGGTGGGAGGAAGTTGGAGTCTCTTGCCTTAGAAACGTCAAGACAAGACAGACATGGAATCTGTTGCAGATGTCAGAAATAAACACTCCTCATACACACATTATAGAATATATTCAAGACTAAGTTACAACTTTTTAGTCACAAAATGTGAATGAAAGTGTATGAATAGCAGACAAGAAAGCCGAGTGGTGAGTAAGGTTCTGCTATAAAGTATCAAGGGTAGACAGCTGCTCCTGTTTCCATTTCTATGCAAACCATTACAGTACCTTCTCCTCAGGTCTAATTCACAACTGTTCACTTGTATAGCCACCTTATGTACAACTGGCAGCTAACATACAATAACCTACAGTTCTATTTCCAGAAGGAGAGTGCCAGATTAAGCCTTCTACTCAAGCAAATACAAACTATTTTACTCTACACTAGCCTTCTTAAAAATTTAGAGAATGGTTTGGATTTACACATAAGCAACAAATGACTGAATATATAGTTTAAACATATAATGGGGCTACAATCGGAGGTCATGGGTTAAGGGTGAAAGGTGAAAAGCGTAAGGAGAACATGAGGAGAATCTTCTTCACTCAGAAGTTCTTCAGAGTGTGGAATGAACTGCCAGCATGAGTGGTGCATGCAAGATCAATTTCAATGTTTAAGAGAAGTTTGGATAGGTACATGGATGGTAGGGGTATGGAGGGCTATGGTTCTGGTGCAGTTCTGGAGTAGGCAGTTTAAATGGTTCAGCGTGGACCAGATGGGCCAAAGGGCCTGTTTCTATGCTGTAGTTTTTTATGACTCTTATGACATACAGAACCAAATAGGATCAAGTGTGAGGGACTCATCTGAAGTCTCAGAAGTCTAAGAGAAAAGATGAGAAGAAAACTCCACTATATGCCGGTTAATGCAGTTTAAGCATCCAGAATCCAAGACGACCTGACAGGGCAACCCCACTAACTTTCACACAGTTTGCCAAGCTACTTCTTAATTTATAATTCTTAATTCATGGCCATGAACTGGTGACCATCCAATGAAAAGCAAAACCCTAATTGGCCACAATTGATCTTTTCCAAAGCAAAATGTTAACTCTTCCCAAAATCCATTTGAAACAATGATCAATTTTAGGCTTATTACTTTTCCTTTACTTGCTACATTTGGGCTAGACCCTCCAACAGATAAAAAGCTGTGAGTTTAGAACAGGAGCAATAAGGACCAAGCAATAAAGCTTATTTTAAAAACTAGATCATGATTGACCAATCATCCTGAGCTCCTAGATGGAAGGTACAATAGGTTCTGGCATTAACTGATAGATGGGGTTGTATCAACATAAACAGAGAGTGAGAGGTAGAGAAACTGAAATTGTGGACTCTGTTAAAAGAGAGATCAGTGTAAGATTGAGGAGAGACTAAAAGAGCAAGGGGTACTATCACGGCTATGAAAGAGTATGTTTCAGTGAAGATTTAGGTAGATATGTTATGGTGAAAAGGTGTGGGAAGGGCGGAGGAAGCAAGAACGTGCCTCACTAAAGGAGAGAAGTAGGTTTAACGTTAACCAGGAAGGGAATTTCCAGGCACATGGCCTGTCTTCCCCTGCACCAACTTGTCCCACCTCAGATCCATCATCAATACTGTATTTCTTCGTTCCACAGTGTTTATGTACGCACTATTCTCAGACTGGCTTCTGTGATAGTAAGGATCTCAGGGTGAACTTGAGATGGATCATTTACTTGGTTCCTTGGTCTAAGTATGATCATTGCCGTTTCAAGCTTGCTTTTAGTGCATACATGGAAGCCCTCACCTTTGTAGAGGCTGGGACAGCCCCTCCCATTAGTTTTTTACTGACTCACCACAATTCATGCTAGTTCAATGAGTTGCTATTAATATAGCTTTGTCTCTTCATTCATCTGAGGTTAATGCCCTGGCTTTGATGTAATCCTGGAGAGTAATGTGGTGTATTATGAAATAGCAGATCAGGATGACATACAATTCTACTGATGCTGCTGATTCTCCTCAAGACTTCACAGGTGGTTAGTGTTGAATGGTCAGATCTATTCTGTGTCTATCCTCTAACAGCACAATAACAATTATACACAACAGGATGGAGAGCGTCTGCTGTATAAAAATGGTTCCATAGCTCGATGGCATGGTCACGTCTACCAATATTAGCATCTAGAACAATAAGATTTGTGTACATCTACTTTATCTCTCATGTTGGTCAGGTTGTGCTAGCTCTATCAGTTGTAGAGATACCAATTTACTTATGATCATGAACATTGAAGCACCCCATCCAGAATCCATCCTGTGGTCCTTTTATTCCCACTGTTTATTCCACAGTAGGTTGCAATAAGAAGAGATTTCTTCACCCATGTTTCACCTAATGCCGTGACTCTTCATAGGATCCGAAAACAATGTTCTAAATTCCAAGGGCTACTCCCTCTCCCTGAATACATTCTCTCATTGTCTGTCCTGGGACTGGGACAGGACACACAAGGATAGATCATTCTTATTTTGCTTCAGCATATTTGTTATTTGATACAACCAAATGGAAGTTCAGAAATTTTTAAAGACTCACTTAGAACTACTGTGAATCTGGACTCTTAGAATCAGAATCAGAATTAGAATCAGGTTTATTATCACTGGCATGTGACGTGAAATTTATTAACTTAGCAGCAGCAGTTCAATGCAATACATAACCTAGCAGAGAGAGAGAGAAAAATAAATAAATAAAATAAAACATAATAGATAAGTAAATCAATTACGTATATTAGATTATTTTTTTTTAATGTGCAAAAACAGAAATAATGTATATTAAAAAAGTGAGGTAGTGTCCAAAGCTTCAAAGTTCATTTAGGAATCAGATGGCAGAGGGGAAGAAGCTGTTTCTGAATCACTGAGTGTGTGACTTCAGGCTTCTGTATCTCCTGCCTGATGGTAACAGTGAGAAAAGGGCATGCCCTGGGTGCCAGGGGTCTTTAATAATGGACACTGCCTTTCTGAGACACCACTTCCTAAAGATGTCCTGGATACTTTGTAGGCTAGTGCCCAAAATGGAGCTGACTAGATTTACAACCTTCTGCAGCTTCTTTCGGTCCTGTGCAGTAGCCCCTCCATACCAGACAGTGATGTAGCCTGTCAGAATGCTCTCCATGGTACAACTATAGAAGTTTTTGAGTGTATTTGTTGACATGCCAAATCTCTTCAAACTCCTAATAAAGTATAGCCACTATCTTGCCTTCTTTATGACTACATCAATATGCTGGGATCAGGTTAGATCCTCAGAGATCTTGACACCCAGGAACTTGAAGCTGCTCACTGTCTCTACTTCTGATCCCTCTATGAGGATTGGTATGTGTTCCTTCGTCTTACCCTTCCTGAAGTCCATAATCAGCTCTTTCATCTTACTGACGTTGAGTGCCAGGTTGTTGCTGTGGCACCACTCCACTAGTTGGTATATCTCACTCCTGTATGCCCTCTCGTCACCACCTGAGATTCTACCAACAATGGTTGCATCAACATGGTTAGACTGAGTAAGAATGGCAGATGTCCTCTCTTTAAGACTAATGTGTGAATCAGAAGAGTGCTTTTATTTTAATTTTAAGATAAGATAAATTAATCAACTGAATTTGCATTCCAGAACTCCTATGGTGAAATCTGAACTTGTTGGTCTGGCTTGTTGGTTTAAGTACTGTTAAGAACCAGGTCCAACTGAGAGATCAGGATTCTGCCTTCAGATCAGGGGATAAGACAGCTCTCAGGCCAGCAAGAGATGCACTTACTTGCACTATTGGGAAGGCAAAACAGGATTATTCACAGAGAGTATTCAGCCATCTCTATGACACCAGGGATATTAATGTGCATGTGGCAGAGCGTTCAGTCCATAGCAGACTACAAGTCCACCCTGCTAGTCGATGACACTGGTGCTTCTCTTCCTGATAGGCTGAATGTCTTTTAAAATCAATTTGATGCATGAGACAATGTGCTGACAAGGAAGGACTCCCCCCGCCACCCCCCAGGAACAGGAACCCTTTCTGGCTGCAGCTGATGCCAGGAAGACCTTAGCCAGGGTCAGTCTATGTAAAGCTGCAGGGCCTGATTACATAGCTGGTCAGGTGCCAAGGGACTGTGCAGCCCATTTAACTGAGGTTCTAACAGGCATCTTCAACATCTCTCTGGAAAAGTCTACTGTCGCCTCAGGCTTCAAGGCGGCCAACATTATCTTGGTTCCCAAGAGGGCACTAGTAACCTGCTTCAATGACAACTGTCCAGCGGTAGTAACCTCAACAATAATGAAGTTCTTTACGCTACTGGTTATGGATTGCATTAAATCCCATCTTCCTATTTACAATGGACCCTGTTCCAGCTCGCTTATCACTCAAATTGGTCCACTGATGATGTTATAGCCTCTGCACCCCACTTCGTCCTGTCCCACCTGGAAAATGGTGCCTCATATGCCAGGATGCTGTTATTCGATTTCAGCTCAGCATTTAATACAATCATCCCTCAGAAGCTGGTGGGTGAACTGTCCTCATTGGGTCTCAACACCTCCCTCTGTAACCAGATCCTGGACTTCTTGACAGAAAGGCGACAGTCAGTCCACGTAGGCAGAAGCATCACCAGCTCCATCACACTGAACGCCAGTGTCTGCTCAGCCCACTGCTGATACATGACTGCACTGTCTGATCAGCTTAAACTGAATTATCAAGTCCGCTAATGACACAGCAGTGGCTGGCCTCATCAACGACGACGCGAGAATGGCATACAGAGAGGAGGCAGAGTGGCTAGTAGAATAGTGTGAGCACGGCAACTTGAGTCTCAATGTGGATAAGACCAAAGAGATGATTGTGGACTTTAGGAAGGTGCAGTATGCACATGCGTGGCTCCTCTGTGGAGACTGTTAAGAGCACCAGGTTTCTGGATGATCTCACCTGGTTCCTCAACACCACCTCCTTCATCAAGAAAGCACAGCAGCATCTCCACTTTCTGAGGAGATTGAGCCACCATTTTAATCAATTTTTACAGGAGCACCATCAGGAGTGTCCTGGCCAGCTGAATCACTGTCTGGTGTGGGAACTGTAAGGCATATGACCACAAGTCCCTACATAGGGTTGTGAGGATTGCTTAGAGGATCACTGGGATCTCTCTTCCACCCGTTAGAGATATTTATCAGGAGCATTGCATACACAGGGCCCTTAACATTGTCATTGAGCCCTCCTATCCATCCAATAATTTCTTTGACCCCATACATCAGGCAGGAGGGACAAGAACTGTCAGGATGGGAAACAGTTTCTTCCGCCAAGTCATAAGACTACTGAACTCCCTGGCATCACCTGGGTCTCACCATGCATGAAACATCAGTAACGTTTATACTTTACTTTTTAGCTTGTATTGTATGCACCTTATTTGTGGTAATCTGTATTACTTTATGTGTTATGTGTGTGATTTATATGTACTATGTTTTGCACTTTGGTCTGGAGGAAATTGCTTCATTTGATGGTATACATGTCTTTGGTTGAATGTAGATATGGACAGAGAAATGGCGGATGGAGTTTAACCCCGAGAAATGTGAGGTGTTGTACCTTGGTAGGGCAAATGCAAGGAGACAGCACACTGTTAAGGGGAAGATCCTTAACAGTGTTGCTGAGCAGAGAGATCATGGGGTCCAAGTTCATAGCTCCAGGTAAGTGGCTATGCAGGTCGATAAGGTGGTTAAGAAGGATTGTGGAATGCTTGCTTTTATCAGTCAAGACATTGAGTACAAAAGTAAAGAGGTTATGTTGCAACTTTCTAAAACTCTGGGTAAGCCCCATCTGGAGTATTACATACAGTTCTGGTTGCCTCACTATAGGAAGGATGTTGAGGCTTTGGAGTGGGCGTGGAAGAGGTTTCCCAGGACGTTGCCTGGTTTAGAGAATGTCATAAGAGGCTGGACAAACTTGGGCTGTTTTGTTTGGAGTGGTGGAGGCTGAGGAAAGATCTGATAGAGGTTTATAAGATAGAGTAGACAGGGAGTATCTTTTTCCCAGGCTGATACTAGGGGACATGCATTGAAGGTGAGAGGGGGTAGGTTCAAAGGGGATGTGAGGGTATGTATTTTACTCAGTGGTGGATGCTTGGAATGGTGGTGTGGTAGTAGAGGCAAATACTTCAGAGGCTTTAAGACACATCTAGATTGGCACATGAATATGAGGAAGAGATAGAGGAATATAGACGGTGTAGGTAGGAGAAATTATTTTATGAGGTGGGGGAGGGTTTGATTTACATTTGAGCTGGTTTGGCACAACATTGTGGTTCAAAGGGCTGTTTCTGTGCTGTACTGTTCCATGTTCTAACATGAACTTGAACTTGAAGTTTCTGCTAAATTAACCTATGCAATCATTCTTGCAATACAATAAGCAGGAATATTTTGGGTATTAATGCTTTGCTGCATAAAATTAAAGTGTTTGTACCGACAAGGGTGTGGAAAGTTCTTTTGTGGTCTTAAGTCTGATGTCCAAAATTTAATTTAGAATATTTACTGTAACTTACTGGAGTGCATCTTTTGCAAAAAGATTCTTGGCTAATTATTGAACAGCATCTAATCTATTGGTAAATAATCTTTATGAACCAGACTGATTCTCTTTTGCCTTATATCAGGGGTAATGAAAGCAATTGAGACATGGTAAAAAAAATGCTTTGGAACAAGCAGAAATAAGACACCAACCTGACCTGCTCCAAGCCCTCCCTCAGCCTGCATACAAGTATGAAGACTGGTGCAGCCTCTCACACCTGCTATCCCTACATAGAAAAAATGTCAGAAAATTTTGGAATTTGGAGCTTTTAATAGCAATCGGCTAAGTCGGAGTTTAAAAACAAAATTTTGCTCCTCGGCTTATTTGGTACAGTGGTAACATTTCAAATCACTTATCACATGGCTTTACAGACAGTCTGTTCTGAGACATTTCCAAGCTGGGCCAAATTTCATCCTTGCAGCAACCAATGGGTAAGATCCACAGCACGCTTGCAATTTAGATACTGCTTACATCAGATAAAATTTCCAGAAACCTGACATGCTTTACCGATCTACACCAGTTTATATTATCAATTTTAAGTTTCCATGAAGATATTTCCTCCTGCAAATGCTTTAAGAAACACAAAAAAATCCAGAACAGTGGCCAAATTGCAGTAGTTAGTGTGCCAAAGTGTTTTTATTGCTTGATACATATAGAAATAGCACAGGTAATAAATAGAAACCATCATACATACTTCAACACTGAAGGAATTAATCACTAAGTGACGATCCCTATGTTTAACCAAATCTTTTGATAACTAGCCTTTTTTTGGTAGTTACAAATGGTTCAATCCTCAAATTGACTACTATTTCTGTTGTACAAAAAAAATTTGTATGTTTTAATCTTTGTTACCTTAGAAGTGTTCTGCAGATCTCATCCTGCAGAGGGATCAGGTTGTGAATACAGCTCAATTTCACAGCCTAATTTAAATTAAGTGGACTAGCTGGAACCATGAGGCACACACCACTGTTTACTTAATAAATCATTTGCTCACAATTTCATGACAGCTTCAAAATGCATGACGTTGATAAGAAAAAAAATCAGGAAATCATCATGCATATTAATTTTTTTTAGGAACTGGGGAGGCAGTTGAAAAAGAAACCTCTCCAACACAGTTCAAGGTTCCACTCTTATATATCCATCTATACAGAAAGGTGCTTGACTTCTTCTTTGCTTGTCACATTCAGTAAATGACTCTGTTTGCAGACCTTTCAAAGTCTCAGCATAAACTAGCTGTATTGCTAGATTAGGAAATTACAGTATACTTACAGTAAGCAGACAAAAGGTATAACTGAAAAAAATGTATCAACTTTATTTAGTTAAGTTATATCACCAAGAAAAGTGAAGTTCAGGAATTTTAAAAAAAACCTGCCTGTGCAAAATGGTGGTGGAGTTGGGAGGGATCATCCAAGAACTACTGCATCTTATACAAACTTTGAGATCCAGCTCTTTAAAATAGATCAGGTGCTTCAATGACTAGTTATATTACAATAAACATAATGATGACAGGAATGAAGCTGAAAAACATCAGGATTAAAAAAAATGTAACTCAAGAAAATGTCAGCTGTTCCTGCCATCCTATTTTGATTAATTGGACAATTTGATAAGGACATAATTTTCCAATTAATCCTTCAATTGTCAAAAAAAACCCAGAGAAATTGTTAAAATTAGTATATCAATTCATATATCAGCTCTTTAAAAAGGTAATGCATGTTCTCAGTTAATAACATTTTACAACACAAAATATAAACAAATGCATAGCCAAGCACAGTCTTCTCTGTATTATATACCTATATAATTAGATACATATCATAAGCTTTCATATAGTTTGAAATCACATCAGTATCTCTGTCGCCTTCCATCCCTCCCATTTAGTAAATATTTTTACATTACAAAAATTTACATGTGTAGACATTTTGCAGCTTTACAACTTAGTATTGTAGATGCCCAACTTTTTTTATTCAAATTAAAGCCTAACTTTGTTATCTACCAGAATATAAAAACTGAAGTGAAAGTTTAACTAAACCTTCTTGCCTAAGAAGCCAAATTGCAATATTTCCCATTAAACAAGTACATTATCTCTGCCTGTCTCAAAAATGTCAGAAAGTACAATTATCGCAGAGATCAAGATTAGAATGGCAGTTTTCCGATTCATTTTGTAATGCAGGCGAAAAGAAAGGAAAAAAATACAACTTGATCTTATGGCATAAAAGAATGATGCAGAACTTGTAAGACTGAGTTAGGCATAGAACTCCTCTTGCTTTTGTGGCTTTTGGTACCCTCCGTTAGGTTGCTTAGATTCATCCAATGTGTAGCTTCCCTCATCCTTTTTCTTCATTCGATATACCAACACTACTATCAGCAAAACAGCAATCATGAGTCCCACGAGTCCTCCAGCAACAGCACCTTGAAGGTAAAAAGGCAAAGATGTAGTTGTTAATTAACTCAGAGAATTTTGTAATACTGGATGATGTTCCAAATTCTGATATCCACAGAACATATCATAATTATTAAATCCCACACCCCAAATTTGAGCTGCCTTAGCCACAATACATGCATAATACTCCTCCAATCTGTCACTACATAATCATTATCATCACTGTTTCCTGTTCTACTGGCCCTCATAATCTGAAGGCAGAAAATAGTAACCACATAGAATAAGTTAGTTAGTGCAATTGGAAGGGTTTAAAGATAGGAATGACTAGATCCTAGGATTGTTTCAAGACTTCTAAAGCATTTTAAGAGTCAAATTGTAAGTTTGCATGGATTTGTTAAAGGAAAATCATATTTAAGCAATCTGATAGAGTGTTTTTGATGCAACAGAGAATGCAGTTAAGATAATACATTGATATGGTGTACATTGACTTCAAAAAGCTTTTGATAAGGTGACACATAACAGAGTTATCAGCAAGGTTGAAATATATAGCATAAAAGGAACATTGATTACATGGAAACAATGTTGACTGAGTGACTAACAACAGTTTTGGTGAATGGCTCTTGTATTCAAATAGAGAAAAATACACTCAGGGCCCACTTTATTAGATACCTCCTGTCCTAATAAACTGGCCACTGAGTGTATGTTCACGGTCTTCTGCTGCGGTTGCCCATCCACTTCAAGGTTCAATGTGCTGTGCACTCAGAGATGCTCTTCTGCACACCACTGTTGTAATGTGTGGTCACTCCCGCCTTCCTGTCAGTTTGAACTGCTGATCACTGGATGTTTCTCTTCTTGTTTTTCTTGTAAACTCTAGAGACTGTTGTGCATGAAAATCCTAGAAGATCAGCTGTTTCTGAGATACTTAAACACCTTGCCTGGCTCCAATAATCATTCCATAATCAAAGTCACTTAGATCACATTTCTTCCTCATTGTGATGTTTCGTCTGAACAAAGGAACGTCTTGACTATGTCTGCATGCTTTTATGCATTGAGTTGCTGCCGCATGATTGGCTGATTAAATATTTGTATTATCAAGCAGATGTACAGGTGTACTTAATAAAGTTGCCACTGAGTCTATTTTAATGCCAGTTATTCAAACCTGAAACCAGAATTTCAGCAATACTGCTCCTTTCTGAAAAGCTGTGTCTTCATCAGAAGATGTAAGTACACTTCTGTGGGTGCTGATAAATCATGTGCAGTTTTGCAGAAGTTTCTGTATTTATCTGCTACTTTAAAAAAATGGTTGCCATAGGAAATGAAAAGCACATACCTGCCAATAATTCACGCCTTTCCAAAATACTCAGAGATCTATTGTAATCAGGCGAGATGTCTTCTGCTGGTTTGCCTAAACTTGGCTTAGCGTTTACGAAAGTTTCTTTCTTAACATCACTGATGAAATAGTCCTCTGTTTGACTGTCAAAATCCACTATTATTGTTGCATCCTAAATAAAGCAGTTCAGATCGCTTAAGATTTTAATTAGCAATAATCTTTTGCTGAATTTATTTTTACATCGCTTTAAGAATACTTCAAGATCACATATTTTAGTCGTTGATGCAACTATTCATATTTACACAAAATACTAAACTAGTAAAAGGTGGTTTTGTGACCAGAGTTGCTAATGCAACAGAAGTTTCAGTGTGTAAACTCAAAGCTCAACACCACTGTATCATAAAAGAGAAATATCTTAAATATTATATGCTTCTATGCTAGTTCTAATATCCACATAATTAAGGTAGACCCCATCCACAAAACTACCAATAAGCCTAATGTGAAGTTATCTCCATTGCTAGTTGGATTTCCATGGAGGTTTTTGAATTGCCTCCAAAAAGTATAACAGACTTTTTGGATCTACAGCAACGAGAAATTTTACAAGAGTATTTTAAGTTCACAAATGAAGCAACTTCAGTTTGCTAACATATCTAAAAAAGTTTAGCAGTCTGGTTTTGATTACTCAACTGACATTGATGAAAGTTGTTTGAATTTTGTGCTGATCATTATTTATCAAACTCTACGTCCTGAAGCAAAAAGGAATCTGTTTAAAGAAAACTAAAAAAAACTGTAGCATGCTCTTTCATTAAGCTCATTTAATCTTTGATAATGGACAAATCAGATTCAGGAAGAAAATTTCAAAATGGGCATACTTTGCAGTAAAATCAGCCATAATACCCAATGTATAAACTCCATCCCAATATCAAGAAATGTATTTTCATTAGTGAACATGAGATATCAGTCTACGCCTCTTAATTTAACAAGCTGACTGAACAATTGAATTTGCATCTTACTATGACACTGTTCAGATCAAGATGTCATTTGGTTATGACACTTTGCCTGACCCTGTCAGGAGTGCCTTACATAGCATTTGTGGCTGGGGTGGAGGGTAAAAGGCGAAGGGAAATGTCAGGCTTGGTGGTCTTGACTGGAGGACAAATTTGCAGCCAAAGTTAAACATGGGCCCATGTCTTTATCTACCTGTTGATACTCTCACTTTGGAATGAGGATTACTTTGTGTGTCAGACTGGAGGTCTGCTAGTAGTCAGTCAGGCAGCTTGAAGGAGTGGACGTGTAGTGCGGATCCAAGTGGAGGGGTGGAGGGGAAATTATAAAGCAAGTTTGCTTTATGTTCTACACCTTAAATCAAAATGTTGTCAGGATGCTTTATACAGAATTGTCATCCTTCTGATCTGAATATTTTGATGCACTTCTGACCGGAGAAGTATATTATCATTACTGTTATTTACAGATTAATTTAACAGATAGCCATTTTATGTTTTATATTAAAACATTAAATTACTTTCTACTACTTTAGAGGAATTTACAACAAACTAAATTTTTGGCTAAAGTGGCCAAGATCTTTTATTAGCTGGCTTTAATATTCCATTGTGGGATTGATTCATTTAAATAAGAATAATCTCTTCAACAAAAGTAATCTGAACTTCAGTTTTCTTTCAAAGCTCACCTCTTGAGTTTCATTATCTTCCGTTAGTCCTGTTGTAGTTATTTCATTTGCTGCAATCACACTTGACACAGTAGAGGATTCTTCTTTGATGACAGTAGTTGCATGGTTAAGTATCCTGGGTGCAATGTTAGATCTAGTTGTATGCATTTGAGAAACAGTAGCAGTAGTGTCATAGTTGGCGTTAGCATCCCGTGGCTGGAAATTATTAGCTGTGAATTCAGGAACAGGCTCAAAAAAGTTTTTCAAAACAGTAGTGGAAGACATAGGGGTGGTGGTCAATGTTGTGTCAGTAGTGGTGTTAAAAACCAACACATCAGGATGTACTTGCACTGTGCTTAAATCTTTCAACACATCTTGGCTTGAGATCTCAGTTACAGGTACTTGGCTTGAGTAGTGTGAACTGCTTGGAGCTGTTGAGGGCACTGTTTTTGTATACTCTGCAGTAGAATAGCTTTTTTCCAGCATAAAGCCATCTGCAAAAAAAAACAAAAGAAAATAATAAAACTGGTGCAAAGTTAGAATGCAATCTTCATTTAAGCTCTGCTGATGGTAGAAGGGCAAGAGGTGAGGTATTAGTTCCCTAGTTGCTAGGAAATCTTTTATTAAACGTGACGTAACACATGGTTACCAGGAGCATGAAGTCCAAAAATCATTGTGTAGAGTTGCCCTATCACATGGTGTCAGTAAACATAATCATTGCTGAGTACTATGTACACCAACTCCTCAGGATTCTTTCATTCAAAACAAACCTCCATCTTAATCAAAATTTGGGGCAATCAAATCTAGCTGGATCAGGATACATGTGCAAAGTCCAACTGGTGTTCATGGTGAATGGTGCCTTTTTCAGATGCTTAGCCTTGTTTCAGAGTATGCATGATTAACTATGCCTCAAATCGGAAGTTGTCAGATGCCTCAGGTACCAATAAGAATCTCGTTAGCATCATTGCAACTGTGCATTTTATTACAGGCACATAATCTTAATTATGTTCTACAGATGCTGGTAAGGGATATACCCAAGGCATCCTGGTTCGCAGATGCTGCATCAAGGTGAAAACAAAGAAAGCATAACATAGAACATAGAAATTTACAGCACATTTCAGGCCTTTCGGCCCACAATGTTGTGCCGACCATGTAACCTGCTCTAGAAGCTGCCTAGAATTGCCCTACTGCATGGCCTCTATATTTCTAAGCTCTATGTACCTATCTAAAAGACTCTTAAAAGCCCCCACCATATCTGCCTCCTCCACCACTGTTGCCAGCACTGCATTCAATGCACCACTCTCTGTGTGAAAATCTTACCCTTGACATCCCCTCCGCACCTACTTCCAAGCATTTTAAAACTATCTTAACCCCCTCAAGCATCTTAACCCCCTCGTGTTAGCCATTTCAGCCCTGGGGAAAAAGCCTGCGGCTGTCCACACGACCAATGCCCCTTATCATCTTATACACTCCTATCAGGTCACCTTTCATCCTCTGTTCTCGAAGGAGAAAAGGCCAAGTTCACTATTCTCATAAGGCACACTCTCCAATCCAGGCAACATCCTTGTAAATCTCCTCTGCATTCTTTCTATTGTATCCACTTCCTTCCTGTACTGAGGTGACCCAAACTTAAGGACAAACAAGACAAACAAATTCAATTACAGTGGATTCCGGTTGATTGGGACCTGTACGTTTTAGCCCTTTAGCTGAAATTTCATGGAAATAGTTAAAAAGGTATAAAAAAGACAAGCTGTCTAATAAATTATGTATTTAAATGAAATACAGAAAAATTAGAACAATATAATAGTACTACTAACTCTTATAAACCTGTGTATTAGTTTTCTATTAGTAATCTACAGAGGAATTCATCCAATGTACGGAATGAACAAAATCAGCGTGGACATCTAGTGCAGATAACAGACTACTTCATACAATGTAATCAATGATTGCAACCTTTAAATCACCATTTGCATTGTTACATTCAAGATGATGATGGATACCTTCAAATTCTTCGCAGTTCCTAACTTGCTGAAGTAGTGATACCACTTCATTTTTACACTCCCTCCTGTTTCTGGTATCTCCAAGCCTGAACACTTGAAACCACAGTGACCAAAACAGTTCTGATGATCTTACTGCTTATTCCTCAGCGACAAAAATCACACAAACATACGCAACTGGTGCTATTAAAAACTGGTCACTCTACCGGCCACACAAGTGCGGGCACTGACACTAGTTGGAACCTGTTCAGCAACATTCTCCTGTCCCAATTAAACAGCATAGTGTCCTAAATAAACAAAGGGAATCATGGCAATTTTTTCAATTAGTTTTTGTTCTTTAAGAGTTGTCTCAAATAAGTGGCTGCCTCAATTATCCAATGGCCCAATTAACCAGAATCCGTTGTATTTACTTTTTGCCTTTTCTCCTTACAGAAAGCCTCAGTACATTCCTCTTGGCTCACATAATATGCTGGTAATTTGTGGCACATTGCATTTTTGGAAAAATTCTCCTACTTGCCATGGCAACAATAGGTGCTTCTCTTTGCTCTGTTGGCTGGTAAAGGGGCAGGAAAGTAGAATTGTGAGACAAGTTGATTTCCTACCTGTAATAGCACAGCTCACCACATCAGCACATTTATCATATTTTGACTTGGTGAGAATTTTAAAGAGTTACCTCTGGTTAAGTGTTATCAGCATCAAAAATTGAAGCAAAAAAAAAAAAATCAGATAAAAATGTCTAGAAGTCATAGGACACTAAAAAGAAACACTCACCACCAGAACCGGAACCAGAGTAAAAGTCATCATCTTCATCATCTACAGTATAGCTGCCAGATGCTTCCAGTTCATTGGACAGTGAGCTTTTCGGCCACTCTGTAGAATGGACAGCCTAATATGGACAAGCAGAAATTTACAATTATGAATGCAAAGGAAAAGAATTTTTTTTCAGTTTTGCACTTAAAGTTTCATAATCTTGTATTCATTCAACGTTCCACACGGTAGGCTTACTCAGAAAGTCAGAAAGCATGGGATCCAGGAAGTTTGGCCAGGTGGATTCAGAATTGGCTTGCCTGCAGAAAGCAGAGGGTCATGGTGGAGGGAGTACATTCAGATTGGAGGGTTGTGACTAGTGGTGTCCCACAAGGATCGGTTCTGGGACCTTTACTTTTCGTGATTTTTATTAACGACCTGGATGTGGGGGTAGAAGGGTGGGTTGGCAAGTTTGCAGACGACACAAAAGTTGGTGGTGTTGTGGATAGTGTAGAGGATTGTCAAAGATTGCAGAGGGACATTGATAGGATGCAGAAGTGGGCTGAGAAGTGGCAGATGGAGTTCAACCCGAAGAAGTGTGAGGTGGTACATTTTGGAAGGACAAACTCCAAGGCAGAGTACAAGGTAAATGGCAGGATACTTGGTAGTGTGGAGGAGCAGAGGGATTTGGGGGTACATGTCCACAGATTCCTGAAAGTTGCCTCACAGGTTGATAGGGTAGTTAAGAAAGTTTATGGGGTGTTAGCTTTCATAAGTCAAGGGATAGCGTTTAAGAGTCGTGAGGTAATGATGCAGCTCTGTAAAACTCTGGTTAGGCCACACTTGGAGTACTGTGTCCAGTTCTGATCGCCTAACTATAGGAAGGATGTGGAAGCATTGGAAAGGGTACAGAAGAGAGTTGCCAGGATGCTGCTGGTTTAGAGAGTATGGATTATGATCAGAGATTAAGGGAGCTAGGGCTTTACTCTTTGTTCATCGATATGCTGGGAATGGAAGAATATATAAATTCTGTACAAGCAGAAAAGCTTTAGTTTACTTCTGTTATCTTGTTCCGTGCACACTATGTGGGCCAAAGGGTCTGTGCACTGTACTGTTCTCTGTTTACCTTGTTTTTGATTTTTATTTCAAACATCCAAAGAACAATAGAGGAATAATTCTGATTCTGATTATTAAAATGCATAAATTGACTTGCTACAGAAAACGGCATCTTCCTCTCTATTCTAGTGAAGGGACTTGAATCCGTTAAACATCCTTTGAGGTTTCTGAATAAACTCATAAATGGAGTAGAATAGCTTGATCTCCTTCACAGTTCAGATGCAGACATTAAATAAACCATTTCAAACAAAGTACTGGTAATTAAAATCATACAGCTGAGGCTTGCAATATATGTGGTTTCATTTCAAAACTAATATCTTCCTGTTGACGGCATTATTTCCCCTTCCGCCTACAAAACACATTGGAAGCAATGTTATTTGATTTCATTTTGGGGGATTTGCGCAGAGTAAACGGTCTGATATTGATTAGCCCTTAGTTTGATGTATGATTCTCCAGAGCAAAATTCATAACAGCTTTTAAGAGGACAATGGATAAATATTTGAAGTGGGTAGTTTTAACGAGAAAAAAAGCTGATTAGGCAAACCAGCTCTTTTGGAAGTAAACTAAACGGGATTCCACTTTTAACACCAGATGTTAGACAATTAAAGATCTGGGCTCACAGCCCAATACAGCATTGCTGTTCATCTCAACTTTCAGCTTCTGTGATGTCCTTATACCTGCATCTTGCTTCACCATAGAATTTAGTTATTGTACTGCGAGATTCTGTTGAAGTTCCAAGAATGGTCTTAAAATATTTTTTAAAACTGCTTGCTCTATGCCATATACTGTAAGCGTTAAATTCAAAAAAGAAATCGTTTGAAATGGAGAAAGTGTTTACCAATGCTAGATGTATTATTTTTCAATTAATTCATCCTTTGGCATCTGGTTGTTCTGCCAAAGCCAGCATTTATTGCCTAATTGTCTTTCAGAAGGTGATGATAAATCTCTGTCGATAAACAATGCAATACTTTTGCACTCACGGGTGCTATCTTTAGCCAACTAGGGAAAACAGTGCTTCAAAGCTCAAACCAAGCTCAAATCAAAGCTCCGACCAAGGTCAAAGCTCATGTTCTACCAAAAGCATTGACTCCTGCCTTCCTGAACACTTATAAGACGTTAGCTTCCAGCAGGAGATACCTGTGAGCATGGAAAACTATCACCAATGCTCTCTCCATAAAGTCTTACAAATCCACTGGCATGATTACTGAACTGACATCAGAGTCCCCTCCTAGGTCAACAACTACAGCACTGAGAGGATTATCTGTTTTGAGTTGCCGACCACATTATTCATGCCCACCGTTGGAATCCTGAACCAGACATTTTACTCCAGGTTCTATCATGACAAAGGTTACCAGGTGAACAGAGGGAAAAGGGACATTCTCACAACATCCTTGAAAATATGTAACATCCACTCGGTCTTGTTGGAAATCCTGGCCTATGGCGGATGGAAATGAGAACCTTAAGTCCACCTGTCTGGATCCTCATGACCATCTGAGTCAGTGGAACTACAGAACTCAGGTAAAAGCATGTAATTCTCTATCCTGAGTGACTATCTGGTTAGATCAAGAAAACAGTTGGGCAAGACAAATTAAAACATTGTGAAATGTGAAGTAAGAATGGAAAAACAACACTTTTGAATGGTAAGAAATTTGGTACGGTGGAAATATGGGATCTGGATACATTGCTTCAAAAAATGCAGAAAGTAAACATGCAGGTACGGCATGCAATCAGAAATGCAAAGGTTGCTGTCCTTTGGTATAAGGGACACAGAATTCAAAACTCTTTTTGCAACCATGTAAGCCATTAAAAAGAAATTGTATACAATTTTGGACTACAACAAGATATGCTTCCTTCGGAATTAGATGCACTCAATTGGCTCTTGGGAGGTTGCTGTGTGAGAAGCATTTGAGTAAGATGGTTTTCTGCAACTGAGATAATTTCATAGTGATAAAAAAAATCTGAGCGGGATTGACTACACATATACTGAGAGGCATGGATGGAGATTTGAGATCCTGAGATTAAGGCTCACCATCTAAGGACCATTTCAAATGAGGAGAATACCTTCTCTCAGAGGGCATGATATTCTGGAATGTTCCAACTCAAAGCGCTATGGATGCTCAATTGTTGATAATATTTGAGGGTTAGACCAAAGGACAAGCAATCAGGATATTTGGGTTAGGTTGGAAAGAGAATTGGAGCAGAATCAACCAAGGTATTTTTGAAGGCGGTACTGTTGATGCATGAGATTATGATGCCTACTCCAACTTCCCTTTCTGAAGGAAATATGGCAACTACTCTGGCTGCATTAAGGCCTCACAACGCAACAAGGTAACAGCTCAATTGTATATTAGATCTGTTATTTCTTCAGAAGCTCAATGCACAAGTCCAGATTTTAAAACAGTGACACTAAAAACATCCACCAAGTTATGTCATCTGTTGAAAGGAACATAGATTTTTAGAATCATAGAGAACTGCAGCAGAGTAACCAACTCTTTGCTCCATCTAGTTCGTGCTGATCTATTTTCTGCCTAGTCCTATCTGGACCATTGGCCTCCATACACCTCATATCCATGTACTTATCCAAACTTATCTTAAATATTAAAATCAAAACCCCATTCACCACTTCCACTGGCAGTTCGTTGCACACTCTCAACACCCTCTGAGTAAACAAACTCCTCTTCATATTTCCCTTGAACATAACTGGAGACAGACATTAAACTGAAGTACACATAATTTAAGTGAGATAATAATAAAAACTTTTACTCCATATGTTCTATGTTTCTACATAATTGGCAAATTATTTTTTCCCCAGCAAGAAGTGCCATTGAACTTTATACTTTGCATATGCTTTGGTAAAATAGAATTGACTTGGCAGGGAAAATGTGCACAAACAAGGCTTGAACTTGAACTAATTCTCTTTCAGATATTCCTTTTCAACTCTTCCCTCTTGGGAGAAGAAATTATTAACATTATAAAATTGCAGTTCTGTAATTTAGAAAATGGTTCGAATTATTCAGAAATTCACATTCTCCAGAACTGTGAAATACCTACAGGAATCAGAATGATCCCTTTAAATTTCAGAATTGATTCCACTGAAGGGCTAAAGTTTTAGCCTCAAGAGTGAGCTGACATATAAAATCTAGCAGTCATAAAAGTTAAAACTGAACATTTAATTACATTTCAAAATATGTGCATAAAACAACCATGCCTAATTTAATGGTGAGTCATGAATTTCAAAACAAAAATACATGCAACCCCCTCATTACAATGGGGTTGTGTTCCTAGAAAATTATCTATATGCTATTTTTTAAAACGTGGAGCCATCTGTTCTGCACATGTTTCAAGAAACACAAGTTGAAATAAGATAAAGTTTACTATTTTCACATAAACTTTATTCTGTATCTTAAATATTCAGGTTTTAATTTGTGAATTCTGTAAGGGCAAAGTTCCTTCGCCTAAATGGCTGTAAAATGGATTAGCATGACTGGGCTTTTATCAAGATATACAGTTCCAGGTTTTTAAGGGTCATTTTGTTAATGCTAAAATAATTCAAATGATTAACTTCAATATTGTAAGACAAGTCATAATTTTCTTCATGATCATTCTTAGCATTCTAAGTCGTTTTTATGTATCCAAGGGTGTCTTTTGATGAGATATATACTGAGGTGTCAGCATTTTAGAAGAATTACAGTATGACATGTAGAAACTTTACCTTACCAAGGATTCCATATCAGGTATCCATCCCTGATATCTGAGCACTTAGACAAACTGAAAAAATCTCATTAAATCTACTTTAATGCATACTGTATATCCATGAATTGACTTAAAATCCCAAGATCACCTTCAAAACCTTCACATTCTTCCTCCTTCTATCTGTATAGTCTCTCCTGTGTCTTTGCTTATAGCAGACAAAAAAACCATTTCAGGGAGGTAGCACCATCAATTTGCGGGAGACTCCCGGAACTTCTGGGAGAGGTGGGATGTCTGCAATAGAGTAGCTCCTTAGCAGCTAGCCAGCTAGTTTAAATAACGTTCGCTATGCTAATGAATGAATGACACCTGTTAAACTCACCTCAACATGTCTTTTACATTTTAACCCACCGTGGGCAATAGAAAAGTCACTGTTGCAAACAGTGCAGCGAGCAACACTGTCATTATTTTTGACCCCTATTAGGCAGGGGTACACTTTAGTGTAGTCTGGGGTGACATACGTTTTATATTTTCTTTTTTTGGAACTCTCTCTCTCTCTCTCTCTCTCAAAAAAATCAATTTCCGGGACATTGTATATCATTTACGGGCATCAGGGAGCCACTATTAATATGCGGGAGACTCCCGGAACTTCCAGGAGAGGTGGGATGTCTGTTATAGTCTTGGATATGGGAATCAAATAATGGGAAACAACCACAACACAGTTAATATTCGTTTGAAGTTATTTTAAGAACTGGACTGCCATAAATTTATCAGATGCCCTTCACTAACAAATTCCACGGGGTAACACTGCTTCCTTTTCATGCTTAGCCAATGATTGGGATGGTTTGTGAAGAATTCACTGAAATCTGCTTGAAGCTTTTTGGGTGAAACCCTAATTTACTTACAGGATATCGGATATCATCGTCAATGCCAATAACTATCATTCACCCTAATGGGCCTGAGAAAGTGAGCCACTTTCATGACTTGTCATGATTGTGGTCTTGAAGTTATTCTCACAGTGCTGTTGAGGAATTGAATTCCAGTACAGGGATTTCCTGGGATTATGGATGACATGGCTTATGGAAATCTAATTTTACTCAAATCCTTTCATAAATTTTAAAGCATTTTTCAAGATAGGAAAGTTAGTAAAAAAAATTCCAAAACTTTTAGGCATTATGGAATAAGTTATTCAAAATACAATTGGTCTTCAAAAAATGTTTACATATAACCTCCCTGCTGTAATCAGACAGACATATATAACATCCCTGCTCTAGTCAGATAAGCATAGAAAGGCAGACTGCTGGATCACAGCAAAAGACACTGAAGAGATTTGCTTTGGAAGCTCACATGGCAATTTCTTTTACTAACACTTGTAAAATACTTTTTCAAACAATACAACATCCATTGATACTTTAAGGCCATTGAAACCAGTCTTTAAAAGTGAGACTTTCTGATCCTGTACTATTGTAACTGCGCAGGGAAAACCACACAGTAAGTGATTATGTTAATCAGCCCACATTGAAATTGTTCATTTCTGACTTTAAAAAGATCACTTTATCACCAGTTCTCAAGAACAAACACCTTTCATAACTGGGGACAGCAAAAATCAAGCAACATTAATATAATTTTGAGTTAAAATTATGTAAAGTTTGAATTGCTGGAGGAACTCAACAGGTCGTGCACTAAGAAAGAAAGGAAAAGAATTGCCAACATCGCGAGTCAAGATCCTACATCAGTAAAATAGAAAATGCCTATGAGGTTAATCCATGACTGAAAGATATTTTCAGAAGACTAATCAACTGAAAAGTTGTAGCCAAAGTATTAACACATCTATTTCATTTGCCACCTGACACTGTATTTTAATTTTATGGACAATGAAACTATCTCATTATATACTCAGATACCTGTAAATTTTCTTAAGGAAATTGGCAGAAAATTTACCTGATCCAATCCAAAACAAATATAGACCTTGGTTCCTGTTTTTATAACACATTCTATCCAGGGGTCAGGTTTAAGACAGCTTTGAACTGATCATATGATCAATGTAAGTTGTGTTTGTCCATGTAAAGAAACACAAACTAGAAAGGGGAAGGTGACTTCATAAAGACAAAATGTTCATGTTTTACAATTTGCTTGGTTGCTCGTAAGTGCAAGGCATTCAAATGCACCTTTAACCTTTACCGAATCAATCCATGTTAAAGTATTTTATGCCTAATTAGTATGGGAGATGGGAGCAGAACAATTTGGATGGGCTACACCTCAATAGGACTGGGGCCAATATCATAGGAAGTTTGCTAGAATGTGTGAGGAGGGTTAAACTAGCTTCAAGATTGGGGAAGAGGAGGGAAAGGGGGTGTGGAACCCGAAAGGAATGTCAAGGGAGAGAGGAACAAAGCTGGAAGTGGATATAAAGAGGAAAATACACGTGAGGGCAAATGCAGGTGGCTTACAGCCAAACAGGGGAGAAAGGATACGGCAGAGAAAATAAATAATAACCTCTATCTTCACAGCGAGGACACAAAAACTCTTTCAGAAGTACTGCAGGGCCAGTGCCGATGCAAAAGTAAAAGAAATTAATATTATTAAATAATACAATTACTACTGAATGATTGAATCTGAAAACAGATCCCCAAGAACCTGATAAATCTGCCGCCATGCTTTTGAGAGATGTGCCTAGGCAATAGTGAGTGCTCCAGTTGTTATTTTCCAAAATCCTGAGGTGGAATAGTTCCTGCAGATTGGGAGGCAGCAAGTGTGACCTACTGGTTCTAACGAAAGGAGAGAATAAACAGGGTCAATCAATCTGGTGCCCTGACACTGATAGTCGAGAATTTAAAATGTTAGTTATTTCCTACCCTGGATTGCTGTTGAGCTTCAACTACTTATAGTAATCAGATACTGATAGAATTTTGGACATTAAAGAAGTGAAAAGCTATGGGGATAGGGCGGGAAAATGGTGTTGAGATAGAAAATGAACTTTAGTCTTAATAAATGATACTCAAACCGTTTCATGTTCAATGAGCTTCAACCTTATCAATCAAGTTAGAGGCAGAATCTTCCTTTTGAAGCAATTTATCATATCGAACATTACTCGCTGGCTGAAGTCAATTTAGCAAATGACCAAGGATTAAACTCTTAAAATAGAATTCAAGACAAAAGTGGAAGGAAACTATGATGAAGTCATCATCATGAACTGCAGATTGTGCAATTTGTGCTGCAGATTGAGATGCAAACTTGAAGGGGAACACAACACTAGAACAAAACCTTTCTCTTTACAACTGTTGTTGCTGAGGGCAAATGATATAGATATGATATTTATGGTGTCATATGAAGGTTATATAACCATATAACAATTACAGCATGGAAACAGGCCATCTCAGCCCTTCTAGTCCGTGCCGAAATCTTACTCTCACCTAGTCCCACCGACCTGCACTCAGCCCATAACCCTCCATTCCTTTCCTGTCCATATAGCTATCCAATTTAACTTTAAATGACAATATCGAACCTGCCTCAACCACTTCTGCTGGAAGCTCGTTCCACACAGCTACCACTCTCTGAGTAAAGAAGTTCTCCCTCATGTTACCCCTAAACTTTTGCCCTTTAACTCTCAACTCATGTCCTCTTGTTTGAATCTCCCCCACTCTCAATGGAAAAAGCCTCTCCACATCAACTCTATCTCTCCCCCTCATAATTTTAAATACCTCTATCAAGTTCCCCCTCAACTTTCTACGCTCCAAAGAATAAAGACCCAACTTGTTCAACCTTTCTCTGTAACTTAGGAGATGAAACCCAGGCAACATTCTAGTAAATCTTCTCTGTACTCTCTCAATTTTATTGACATCTTTCCTATAATTCGCTGAACAGAACTGTACACAATACTCCAAATTTGGCCTTACCAATGCCTTGTACAAGTTCAACAAGGTTCTGAACAGTTTGAGAAGGGTGAAGTAGAGAAATGGAGCAAGTCAAGACCAAAAGCTACTTAAACCTTCTTGGACTAGGAAATTCATGCACAATAATTCTGTTCGTTATTTGCCACTGAGTAATTGAAAATTTATTTTACTCAAAATAAAAGTGCTATCTTGACTATTTCTCACTTATTTCTTGACACTTTTGAAATTTGGGCTTTTTCATTTCTGAAGTGAATCCATCTTTACATACTGTGATATATTTTCTGTATAGGTAATGCATCATTTCTACTGAAAAACTGTGGGACTGTGGGTACTGCTGAGGCAAATTGATTTTAATAACGTAGTGCTGAACTGGAGCACATGCAATACAGGTTCCAAACTTACTTCTGACTTTTCAAGGCCACTATCAACACTACAGCAACATACCCCACCTTGATTTTTCTTTTAATAACCCTTCCAATACAGGTGCCAAACTTCCTCTACCTTGATCAGTGAGGCAACCCAGAATGACCATCTAGAAATTCCCTCAATATCGCAAAGGCCCATATTGTAACCTTCAATTCCCGTCCACCACCATCATTCAAACCAGTTTTCTACAGTTACTTTGCCTAATCCTCACCCTTGTTGAAGACCTTCTTCTGGATCAGATACCTTTAGATCACTCATCTCAAATCCATTACCTTGCTAGTTGCCTGACTCCAGGTCTAGATTATTGGTCATGTCTGCCAGCCCCTTCTCTCCACTGAACCTAGACCTTTCGCCAGAGCGCAGAACACCACTGAACTTTCCTAATTGGTCTTCTGCACCCTATAGCATCAACCATCTGGCATTTGTAGAATCTCTAGTTTAAAATATTCTCCTGGATAAAGTTAAAACCTCTTAAATTTTAACACACTGCATTGCAGTTGGGATAAACAGATAAAGGCATGGAATAACAGAATCAATATGGAATCAGGACCCATATCGTTACCAAGAGAAAACACTTGGTTGGACCGGAAGCCAAAAGAGGATTCCTTGAGTGATTTCAAAAGGATAAGAGGCAAGTCACGACCATCCGAAGATGATCATAATCGGTAAAATTGTTCAAATTTTCCTTTCTGAAAAAAGATTTCAAGTAAGTCAACAAAATTATTGAAGGCAACACACAAAATGCTGGAGGAACTCAGCAGGTTAAGCAACATCTATGGAGAGGAATACACAGATGACATCTTGGCCCAAGACTCTTCATCAGGACTGAAAAGGAAGAGGATAGAATCCAGAATAAGAAGGTATGGGGAGGGGAAGGAATACAAGCTAGAAACTGATAGGTGAAACCATGTGAGGGAGAGAGGAACGGTGAGAATCTGAGAGGTGATAGGTGGAAGAGGAAAAGGATTGGGGAAGAAGGAATCTGACAGGAGGGGAGAGAACTTTGGATAGTTTCACTTGTGGCACTTTATGGAGGATACCCAAGAAAGTTAATCGAGATGTTACTTCACAGCTCTGGTGACTCAGGTTCATTCCTGACATCTCATGTTGCAACATGGTGCTAGCACATTTCCCTCATGACTGCATGAGCTTTCTTTGCACGCTCTATTCGCCACCCACATACTTAGGTCATTCAGGGTGGTGAGATAATTGGCCACTGTAAGCCGCATCAAATGTGTAGGTGAATAGTAGAATCTGGAGAAAGTTGGTGGGGAATGTGGTGTGAATAAAATGGGATTAGTGTAGGATCTGTACAAGTAAGTGCTCAATAGCTTATATAAACTCTATGGATGTAAAAGACTGTCTCCATGCTGTACTACTCTATAATTACTTCAATTATTTCAAACAAACAAAATTGACTGATGTCTTCACTCAACTACAGTAAATAAACTTCTTCATGTGTGATTACTCCAGTATTATGAAAGTCCTACCTTCGCATCATTAAATTGCTAAAGATGAAATCTCATCCACAAGACACCATGAGTTACATGTCATTATGTATGCGCAAGTATCAGTTCAGTTGTGGAAATAGCAGATCACCAGCCCCTGTAATCACTATTTCTAAACTTGCTCTATACAAGTAGTAACAGAGAGGAGGAACTTCAATTAAATTGAGAGGCTGGACTACTCTGAAGTGCTGGTAATCATAGATAAAAGATTCAGAGGCTAAGCAATCAGATTGTTCACAATTCAGATTTTTTTGTTTGAGCTGAGACAAAAAAGCAACTTCCCCTGACAGGATGGCCATGAACCAAAGAACAGAGCAAAAAGTTGTGGCTTGGGGTAGGGCTGTGGGAGTGTATTGATGCACGATTGTAGATGAGGGTACAGCTGTTTTGTCTCAGATGCACGGCTTTTTCAGGTTCTTGTAGTCAGAATTTAAAACAGAATAAAATATGTATTGCAATATGGACATATCTGCTGAAAAGAATAGGGGGAGGAAAGAGATTAATTACTCATGTCAGCTCTTTAAACAAAACTTTGCAAAGAACGTAGGATGAATCAGAAACTTCATTTTCACGCTTTGCCTTCTACCTCAGTGAGCTAGAAAAGAGAGCAAGGGTATCATTCCCGACTCACTTTGTCAATGCTCAGCAATTGTGTTCATTCCTTCCACATTGAGTCTCAGGTTTTTGCCATAATTAATGGTCCAAAACATTCTCCTATGTTATGCTTGTTGCAACCAATCCACTAAAAGGCCATCTGATCAAAAAGGTCCCATTCTACCTAATCCCATGTCCACTTATGGCACTCATTTGTGTTGAGTGGAAGAGCCAGATGTGCAGTAAAATAACCCCACTCATTCAAATGGATTCACCAGCCTAGATTATTTTTCTTAATTTACTTTTGAGTTTTCAAATAACTTCTGGAAGTTTAAGGTTACTTTTAAATCAAAATTAAAGTTTAAATTACTTTTTATATTTTAATAAATAATAATAAATAGCTGTTAAAATCTGTGTTTAAATGCCTTTTTCAGAAGCAAGTTTTCAAAAGGTCATCAGGTTAGACAGGTATGATGCTGTTCGCATTGAGTCATGGCTAAAACAAGATCATAGCTGGGGGCTTAGCTTTCAAGGATACGCGTTGTTTTGAAAGGACAGGCATGCAAGCAGAGGAGATGAAGTAACTCTGTTGAAAAAAAAAATGAAATCAAATCTTTAGAAAGAGGTGACAGAATCGGAAGATGTAGAATCCTTGTGGGTAGATTTAAGAAACTGCAAAGGTAAAAAGATCTTGGGAGTTACATACAAACCTCCAAACAGTAACAAAGATGTGGAAGCGTGGGATCGGCTGCCAGATGAAGTGGTAAATGCGGGCTCACTTTTAACATTTAAGAAAAACTTGGACAGGTACGTGGATGAGAGGTGTATGGAAGGATATGGTCCAGGTGCAGGTCAGTGGGACTAGGCAGAAAAATGGTTTAGCACAGCCAAGAAGGGCCAAAAGGCCTGTTTCTGTGCTGTAATGTTCTATGGTTCTATGGTTCTATGTGGGCTGCCAGGTACAATGGGAGATTGCAAATGCATGTTAAAGAGGCAATATTATGATAATATTGGGGGATTTCAATATGCTGGTAGATTGGGAAAATAAGGTTAGTTCTGAATCCCAAGAGAGAGAATTTGTAGAATTCCTATGAGGTGTTTCTTTAGAGAGCTTGTGGTTGAGCTCACTAGGGGAATGGCAATTATGAATTCAGTGCCATATAATGACCCAGACTTGATTAGAGAGCTTAAGGTAAAGGAAACCTTAGGAGACAGTGATCATAATATGTTAGAATTCACTTTGCAGTTTGAGAAAGAGAAGTTAAAATCAGATATATCAGTATTACAGTGGAGTAAAGGGAATTACAAAGGCATGAGAGAGGAGCTGGCCAAAGTTGATGGGAAGGAGACATTAGCAGGGATAATGGCAGAACAGCAATGGTTGGTTTTTCCAAGGAAAATTCACAAGCGCAGAAAAGATAGATCCCAAAGATGAAGAAGCATTTTAATGAGATGATTAGGCAATCATCACTAACAAAGGAAGTCAAAGACAGCATAAAACAAAAAAGTGAGGGCATGTTGTATAGCAAAAATTACTGAGAAGGTCGAGGATTAGGAAACTTGTAAAAAACCACCAGAAGGGCACTAAAAAAGCCATAAAGAGAGGTAAGACGAAACATGAAGGTAAGCTAGCTAATTATATAAAAGAGGATACAAGGTTTTCTCAGATATATAAAGAATAAAAGAGAGACAAGAGTGGATATCAGACCACTGGAAAATCACATTGGGGAGCTAGTAATAGTAGACAAAGAAATGGTGGATGAACTTAATAAATACTTTGCATCAATCTTCACTGTGGAAGACACTAACAGAATGCCAGAAATGTCTCAGAATTGAGGGACGTCTATTTAAAACAGAGATGAGGGAAAATTTCTTTAGCCAGAGGGTGGCCAATCTGTGGAATTCATTGCCATGGGCAGCTGTGGAGTCTAAGTTATTGGATTATTTAATGCGGAGATTGATAGGTTCTCGGTTAGTAAGGGCATTAAAGGGTAAGGCAGAAGAATGGGGTTGAGAGGGATAATACATCAGTCATGATGGAATGTTGAAGCAGACTCAATGGGCTAAAGAGAATAATTCTGGTCCCATGTCATATGGTCTAGGTTAGGCAGCAACTGTAATGGAAATGAACAGTCAACAGCTTGGGTAGAGACCCTTCATCTGTGTGGAAAGATGGAGGAGAGAAAGCCACATTAAAAGGTGAATGCAAGGGGAGCAAAATCTAGCAAGCAGTAGGTATATCCTGTCAGGCTTGCATAGGCAGGTGCTTCCCAGTTTCCACACAGTTAACAGGAATCACCTGCCACTCATTTCTAACTCAACGCCAGCAACCTATTTAAGACCAGCTATCATCTACAATCTTTGTTCACTCATCAAAAAAAAAACAGCCTCAACCAGTTGCCCTTAGCCTTCAGGTACCTTGTTGCCCAGTATCTGTTCTCCCTTGTTTGGTGGCCCCTCATGGCTTGTTTTTTAGCACTTTCATATTAATGTTATTGTTCACGGCTGAATCATGTCCACGACTCTGCACCTGAGTCAAGCCGTCTCTACATTTCCTGACAGGATGGGTGAACAAGTGACTGACCCAGCTGAGTTTGCTTGTCCATTGACATAAGCACATGATCCAGAAGTGGCAGGAAACCATTGGCATTATGCCTGGCACTCTCAACCATCACTCCGTCTCAATACTGTAATCCCATGCCCGTCAACCTCCTGCCTCGAAGTCCTGGATTCTGGTGTTCAAACGCTGTGACAGATCCCCAACCCGATGCCTCAACTTCCTGTCTTAGAGCTTCTTGCACTTCAAGCTCTAGCCATCTCTGTATTTTATGCACTGAGCTAAGATTACTTTTGTCATCTCTGTATTTTATGCACTGAGCTAAGATTACTTTTGTCATCTCTGTATTTTATGGACTGAGCTAAGATTACTTTTGCCATCTCTGTATTTTATGGACTGAGCTAAGATTACTTTTGTCATCTTTCTCCTGACTGGGTAAGCTTGACCTGGGCTGCCACTAACTACAAAAATAAGAACCTCCCCCTATTTGCAACAGATATGAGGGTTACACCGCTGAGATGTGCCATCCAGGAATGGAAGGGAGGCAGTGGCTCAGATATCAAGGCTCATACGCGGTGCTGGATTACACCGTGGAATCAGGACCCTTGAAGCGGAAGGCAGCTGGAATGGGGAAGTGCTGATGGCTCATTAGAGTGCTTGAAAGATGAGCTAACTACCAGAGAGATACCCACCAACCTCAAAAGCCTCATCACTTTGGCTCTCTGTTTTGACAAGCAGCTTGTGGAACAACCCTCCAGATCATCAGCCATGACTCCAGTTCCATTCCCAGAACCATTTCAGGCTGCAGAACCTTCATCAGCGATGCCTCCAGACCCATGCTGTTAGAGAGAGCATTGACAGAGAAATACTTATGCACTGTGACAAGAATACACATAAAATTAAGATGTTTGCTGGCCTGGGTTAGCATCAGTGGCATCAGCAGTTGGTCTGCCACCTGTCCTCAGGGGAAGGAGAGATAAGGAACAATGAAGCAGCATCTGGAGATGTGTAATGAAGGGACGGGAGAGAGAGCTGTCTGGAGCGGCTCCCCCCTTTGAACCCTGAACTGTTTGAAGTAATGGACAGGCGATCTGGAGATGTGTAATGAAGGGACGGGAGAGAGAGCTGTCTGGAGCGGCTCCCCCTTTGAACCCTGAACTGTTTGAAGTGATGGACAGGCAATACCCCAGCAGGGGTATAAAAAGGGACAGGTTCGCTAAGGCAGGACACACACGACACCCGAAGTAACGAGACCCTGGAAGCGGTGCGCCTCTCACGAGTCGGTGGGAAGTACCGGACCTTAAATGCACAGGGTGGAAAGGTACGATCAGCGGGAACCCGGTGTGTGTCCACCCTCGCTTGGGTGCCGGGTTCACTGCAGAGGATCGACCGCATCTGGAGGAGGGGTCACAGTCGGTGACCTCAGGTGACATCACAAAGGACCCGCCCGGAAAGCTGCTTGTGAGCAATATCGCCGGTCTGTGAGTGGAAGCCGTTTCTGAATGATCAGTCGTTCCCATTCTCTCTCTCTCTCTCCCCCCACGTTGTCCATCGCCATGGCAACGATTACTGCGAACTGAACTAAATTGGACTGAACTTTGTGTCACTTTGAAATTGGTCATTTATCCCTAGACAACGATAGAGCTTGATTGATGCTGTTATCTTAATTCTGTGCACATGTGGGTTTATCATTGCTGAACTGTTGCATTTATTATCCTTTCGATTACTGTGTTGCTTGTTTCTTTAATAAAACTTTCTTAGTTCTAGTAATCCAGACTCTAACTGAGTGATCCATTTCTGCTGGTTTGGTAACTCAGTTACGGGGTACGTAACAACACTTACTGTGGAGCAGCCAATCTCTCACACATCAAATGCCCACTGTGTCCGGGAAATGGCACCACCAGGTAGAGACAAGGGATCATCCACCTGGCAAGCTGTGCCCAACCTCCTCGTTCCGGCGCCGTAGCCCGACTTACTCTCCCTGTCCTCCTTCCTCCCTGCCATCTTTTATGGTAGAGATGGATGCATTTGACTTGGGCATTGGAGACATCCTTTCCCAGTAAGGACCAGATGGGAGGACACACCCTTGTTCCTTCTTCTCACGTTATGGAGTAGGAGACGAAGAGCTACTCACCATCAAATGGGCCTTGGAGGAATAGAGAATTGACTGATGGGAACCACTGGGCCTTTCCTGTTCTGAACTCACCACTGGAACTTCATATCCATATTACACACCATGCCAACTCAACCCTCACTAGTCTTGCTACGCCCACTTCTTCAAGAAATTCAACCATCATTTTCTACTGACCCAGCTCCAAGAACACCAAGGCATACGCCCCTCAGCCCATCATTCCATTCTCCCAGATCCTGCCCCATTAGAACTAGATTCGCCAGGCCTTACCACACGAGGCTGCTCTGGCCAATACCCCTGACAACCACATATATGTGCCGGTGCCTGTGCGCTCTGAGGCACTCCAGTGGCCCCATTCCTCACCCTCTCTGGCCATACAGGTACACAATGCACTCTGGAATTTCTGCCACGCTGGTTCTGGTGGACAACCACGATTACAGATGTATGTCAGTTCGTTGCTGCCTGCCTTCAGTGTGCCCAGTCCAATTTCTCCAAGCAGTGGCCCTCTGAGCTCCTATCAGTTCCTTGACACCTGTGGTCTCACTTCACCATGGATTTCATCAAAGGTTTGCCACCTTCCAATGTGGCTATGGTGATCATGGCAGTGGTTCTCCAAGGCGACCCGCTTCATTCCCCTCTCCAAATTTCTATCAGCTGCTGAGATGGCAGACCATTCTCCAACATGTAGTTCACCTCCACGTCTTCCCTCAGGACATTGTGTCGGACTGGGGCTCACAATTTATCTCCCGCTTCTGGCGAGGCTTCTTTTCTGTTCTCAGCAACTTGGCGAGTTTGTCGTCTGGCAATCAAACCCAGACCAATGGGCTGTCAGAAAGTGCCAATCAGCAAGTGGAGAAGTTTCTGCGAGGTTTGCCGCCTCTAACCCTTCCACATGGAAGAAGTATTTGCTCTGGGCTGAGCTGCCCCACAATTTACAAACCTCCTCTGCCACAGCTATGTTACCCTTTGAATCGCTTCATGGCTACCAAACCCCGTTGTTCCCCACGGAAGAGCAAATGGTGAAGGACCTCCTATCTCCATCCAGCTAACTGGAATCACCCGTCACTCGTTTCCAACTCATCTCCTGCAACCTATTTAAACCTGGCTCTCAGCCACAATCCTTGTTCACTCATTGAACCAGCCAGCCTCAACCAGTTGCTACTATCGCTTAGTTTCCTTTTAGCCTAGTTGTGCTCAGTATCTGTTCTCTTTTGTTTGGTGGCCCCTAGTGGCTTGTTATTTTGCAGTTTATTGCGAAAATTATTGTTCACAGCTAAATTGTTTCTGCTACTCTGCTCTTGGGTCAAGCCTCCTCGACATTTCCTGACAGATCCAAATTTTTGTTTTGTCTACTTATCTTATTCTATGCCAATTCTTCAGGATAATCTCAGCAATCTAATTCCCTCACTTACTTATCTGTAATCCATTCTCTTTCACATTCCCATATACCCTCCTAATACTTTTGCCAGTTACACTTGAGGTAAATTACAGCAGCCAATTACCCATCCAGCGTGTTTCTGAGATGTAGGGAGGAACCAGAACAGATGGAGAAGGTGCAAAATCCAAATAGATAGCACTGGAGATCAGGATCAAACCAGAGTTGGTGGGCAGGGAGGTAAGAGTGCTAAATGTTACAATGCTATACCATCCACTTCTACATCCCCTACCTCTAGATTTTCCCACAAACAGAAGAATCCTCTCAGGTTGTTAAACCCCATAGAATTTTGCATGTCTGTAAGATAATCTCTCATTCTTCTAAGCATCAATCAGTATAGGACCAACCTTTCCACAAATAATAATCCTTTATCTCAGGAATCAACCTAGCAAATCTTTGCTGAAATGCCTTTAATGTAAATCCTCTTTAAATAAAAGGGAACTTAAAGCATAGTCTCAGCAATTGCCAGTGCAGCTGTAACAAGATTTCCTCATTTTATCCTTCATCTAATTTGCAAAAGAGCTAATATCCCTTTTGTGTTCCTAATTACTTGGTTGTATCTGCACTATGTTTGTGCTTCATGTTCAAGGAAGCCCAGATCCCTGTTTAGCAGCATTTTGTAGTCTTGCAAAATTATTCCCTTTACTCATACAAATAAAACGGTCAAAGTAAATTTATTATTAAAGTATATATATACCCTGAGATTCATTTTCTTGCAATCACATTGCAACAAGGAAATACAATAGAATAAATGAAAATCTATGCACAAAAGGCTGGCAAACAGCCAATGTGCAGAAGACAAAATGTGCAAACACAAAAATCAAACAAGAAATAAATAATACTGAAAACACAGATTATAGAGCCGACCTAGCACATACTTAAAGCATTTCCAAAAAATGTCAAAGTTTATAGTATTGGCACTCTCCCAACAACTTTAGCTTGCTTTAGGTTCCCAAATTTTACTTTAAAAGAGGCTTTTCTTGTGTTTTTAATTAATAACTCTTCAATAGGAGTCAAACATAGAGAATACACTGGCTCCCATATCCACGTGCAAATTTCTATATTATGCAGGGATAAAAAGTAAGACATCCTTGAATGACAGCAATGATGTTCATTACCTGCAGATTCTGTGTCAAATTCCAAAAGATTCATTACTTTGCTCATTCTAGAATTGAAACTTTGCCAAGGTACATTGAGAACTCTCTAAACAGTGTAAGAAGCCTAGACAAATCAAAAACCATGCCATAGCATAAAACACATTCCTGTGTTACCATCAAGGAGCAGTGTGCCATGAAGTTCTGCACAAACACTATTAATCCAATGCCACTCAATGCTCAAGGGATTTTTGTGGGGGCGAGTAGTGATGTATGATAAGCTTTATGAAGTTCTGTGGCATGGGAGTGGTTGTGCTCACATCTTGGTATCTCAGCTTTCTGTCTGAAAGTTGTGGAAACATGCTGGAAGATGCAAAATAAAGAATCAGCTCTTTCAGGAGGAAAATGAAATCCTACCCTTGGTAACCACCAATGATAGTGCAACAGACGATTGCTGAAAAAGGGAATTGTTGTTCCACTTGCTCATTACTGTGTTCAGGCCCTCACAAGATTAACTCTCTTTTTCTATGACATCTTTTTTTTTTCTGTTTTGTCTGCAACTCAGCTGCAATTTAGTCAAGTTCAAGTAGAATCTTGTCATTACTTCAAAAATTACTTACTTAGATTTGATTCTGGGAAATAAAAGGTATTGTGAGATATAAACACGAGGAATTCTGCAGATGCTGGAAATTCAAGCAACACACATCAAAGTTGTTGGTGAACGCAGCAGGCCAGGCAGCATCTCTAGGAAGAGGTACAGTCGATGTTTCGGGCTGAGACATCGACTGTACCTCTTCCTCGAGATGCTGCCTGGCCTGCTGCGTTCACCAGCAACTTTGATGTGCATTGTGAGATATGTGGGGTTATGACCAAAAGAAAAGATGGCTGGAATCGCTTACCACTTTAGTGCAAGAGTGTTTATTAGGTGCATCAAAAATCAAACTTACAAAAACTAGTGAAAATAGCGACAACTACCAATATTTACAAAAAGGTATTGCCCAGAAAACGCAATTATAGCTCTCTACTATATGTACTTTTGCCCAGTGTGTACTCCTGACAGCCCCTATCTCTCCGTCACTGAGTGATGAGCTCGTTTTTTATTTGGCACTAGGGCATACCATCTTTAATTACCAACAAAGTTAACTTGACTACATATGGATTAGAATATGATGCACCCTACAATGTAGTTACAATCATATTGCAAAATAAACCATAAATACAGTATCTAAACAACATATAGACATTTACACATCCCCACCACTAAAGAAATGGAATATTCCATCATGTATGATGGGAAAGGCACCACAAAGCCAACACAAGAGCACCGGCTTGGTTTAGGACCCATTATGAGAACATACCAGGGAAGACACTGTACTCTCAGCACAATGACAGTAGAATGGTAAAGAGTATGTTTGTGTGTGTGTGTGTGTGTGTGTGTGTGTGTGTGTGAGTGAGAGAGAGAGAGAGAGAGAGAGCACGTATGTAAGGAGTGTGTTCACCGACTGCTCTCCATCACAAAGCTGCAATGGAAAATATTGGAATAGGGTGGTTGCCTTTCTAGCTAAGTCAGTACTTTCACAATCTTACCCATTTGCATTCCAAACTGCCCTGGCCCCAAACTCTCAAAATGTCCAACTTTTTGAGCACATCCATCTTGCCCCTCTATTAATTACTATTCTGAAATTCCTTCCTAACTAAAGCTCTCTGCCTCCTCAACATAAAACCCCAAATTTTGATATTTTTTTCTCCTTACCCTCTCTGATTCAGTTTCCCTTCACACACACAAGCACCCAACTCCCTGGGATATGTCCTTATTTTACAGGCATTATATATTACAGACACTGAATCCTTCATCCTGATTAAAACATTAGTCTAAGCCTCATAATTACAAATTCCACTTTAATTTACATAGAATTTACAGCTCAGAAACAGAGCATTTGACCCAACTGGTATATCCCGTATTTGTGGACTCTATTACCAAGGAGACAGAAAATATGAATACATTGGGAGAGTGGCTTACTAAAAAAGTCCTGGTAAACTGTCAGATCTTGTATATAGCTGTAGGGTGATTTACAACAATATCAGTCCTGAAAAGACATTACTCTTTGTACTGCAGAAATTTAAGTTTCTTCATATAAAGTACAGTCATATTTTAGCACAGAAATTTGGGACATGCCTTTGCAAGTAAATTAGATCTTACCAACCTTTTTTGATTAACTGGAGCATCAAGCAGCCTCAAGAGTACCCTAAATGTACCTGCCTTTAGAACAAATATACACCTATACTCACAAGTCAGAGTCTGTTACAATAGCCACTGTTAATTCAGGTCACCTGGCCGCATTAGGATAATGGAAGTAATGGTACTGACTAAGAATTCTGATACTTAAGCCATTTTCTTGGGTGGATTGTTGTTACAGTACTTCCTAGCCTACAAGATTCGATTTCTGTTTCACAATCATAACTTCTCCGCCAACACCCAGTTGTCAGAGAACTTGTACTGGCTTGCAAAAATTTAAATACTCATATCACTTTTTCACTTATTCCACAGTTAGAGAGCAAATTAACTGTATCAAGGAAGGATATCTTTAAAACCATAGCTCCTCACTTCTTTCCCGCGCCCACCCACAATGAGGAAAATAGGAGTGGGGACAAATAACTCACTACAAATAAAGTGCATGAGGAATAGTTTACGGCAGATATGGAAGCAGAGACCATACATTATCTTAACCGAAGAGTTGCTATCTTGGTATAATAATAAAAACCAATAGCATTGACCTAGTGAAAGACATGGTCCATTTCTGTACAGTGATATATTATGAATTATTTTAAAGTACCTTTTCCATTAAAAACTTGCAGTTAAATTTCTAGTTCATGTGTTTGGCCTTTCTGATATTAATGTCCTGGATTAAATTTAATTTCATTTCTTTGCTCTGCAATATAATATCAAAACACTAAGGGACAAATCTTTGTAGTGATGATAAGCTGTCTTTGTCTTTTAAATGGAAGCAAAAATGAACCAAAATGCTGTCCTAAATATCTACTTAGTTATTTATTTATTTATTGAGATACAGCGCAGATTTAATCTGAGCCTAATCACGTGACAACTTACAATGCCCAATTAACCTACCAACTGGTATGTCTTTGGACTGTGGGAGGAAACTGAAGGACCTGGAGGAAACACATATTGTCATGTGGAGAATGTACAAGTTTCTTACAGGCAGTGGTGGGAATTGAACCCAGGTCGCCTGTACTGTAAAATGTTGTGCTAAACTCTACACTACCATGCAATTCAAAATATCACAAAATATCGTTTGCGATATATATCAGTGATTTCAGTGAAATGGAAACAGATGGATTAGCAAATTTGTGGAAGACACCAAGATTAGTGTTGTAGTGTAAAGGACAATCAAGGAATACAGTGGGGTATAGATCAGTCACATATATGGGCATAGAAGTGGCAAATAAAGTTTAATCTGGACAAGTGTGAGGCGTTGCAATTTGGGAAGTCAAATGGAAGGAGAAAGTGTACGATTACTAATAGACCCCTCAATGGTGTTGAAGCACAGAGGGAGATACACAGTTCACACAAGTGAATAAGACGAAGCATATGGCATGCTTGCCTTCATTGGAAGAAAGAGTAAGAAATCATGCTAGAGCTATATAAAACTTTAGTCTGACCCACACTGTGTGCATTTCTGGTTGCCCCATTATAGGAAGGATATGGAAACTATGGAAAAGGTGCAGAAGAAGTTTAACGGGATGCTGCCTTGATTACAGGATATTATCTATAAGGACAGGTTGGACAAACTTGGATTGTTCTTACAGCATCAGAGACTGCAAAGGGAAATCTGATAGAGGTTTTTAAAATTGTAAGAGACATAGTGGAGACAGTCAGAATCTGTTCATTGGGTAGAAATGTTTTATGCAGAGAGTGGCAGATGCCTGAAATGATTTTCCAGGGATAGTAATGGAATCAGGCAGTTTGGAATTGAAATTGGAATATTATTGTCACATACACGCAGTGGCCACTTTATTAGGTACACATGTACACCTGCTCGATGATATCTAATCAGTCAATCATGTGGCAGCAACCCAATGCATCAAAGCATGCAGGCATAATCAAGGGGTTCAATTGTTGTTCAGACCAAACATCAGAATGTGAAAGAAATGTAATCTAACTGACTCTGACAGTAGAATGATTGTTGGTGCCAGACTGGATGGTTTGTGTATCTCAGATTCTGCTGATGTCCTGGGCTTTTGACATACAACAGTCTCCAGAGTTTACAGAGAATGGTGTAAGAAAAAACAAAAAAAAAATCATCCAGTGAGTGATAGTTCTGTGGGCAAAAACACCTTGTTAATGAGATAGGTCAGAGCAGACTGGTTCAAGCTGACAGGAAGGTGATAGTAACTCAAATAACCACACGTCACAACAGAAGGGCCTTTCTGAGCACACATCACATCAAACCTTGAAGTGGATGGGCTACAACAGCAGAAGACCATGAACATACACTCAATAGCCACTTTATTAGGTAGGTACCTAATAAAGTGGCCATTAAGTGTATATTAAGACACAGTGAAAAGCTGGTCTTGCATACTGTTCGTACGGGTCAAATCATTATACAGTGCTTTGAGGAAGAACAAGTTAAAACAATAACAGAATGCAGAATAAAGTGCAGTGCATTTAAACAATAAGGTTTCAAGATCATAACGAGGTGTATTGTGAACATAGAAATCTACAGCACATTACAGGCCCTTCCGCTCAGAATATTGTGCTGACTATGTAACCTGCTCTGGAAACTGCCTAGAATTTCCCCAGCACATAGCCCTCTATTTTTCTAAGCTCTATGTACCTACCTAAGAGTGACTTAAAAGACCCTATTGTATCCGCTTCCACCCGAGCTTTACAGTTTATCTCATTTCCCACTGGAAGAGGGCTGAAAAGAAAATATCCATTGTGGGTGAGGTCTTTGAATATAATTGGATTACTGAGGCAGCAAGAAGTATAGACAGATTTGTACTAAATGTGTCTTTGGTGGCGTCTAAAAGACTTTTAGATAGACACAGAGATATGAAGGGAATGGAGAGATATGGAGCACTCACAACACGCTGGAGGAACTCAGCAGGTCGGGCAGCATCCGTGGAAAAGATCGGTCGACGTTTCAGGCTGGAACCCTTCGTCAGGACGGAAGAGGGAAGGGGCAGAGGCCCTATAAAGAAGGTGGGGGGAGGGTGGGAAGGAGAACACTGGTAGGTTCCAGGTGAAAAACCAGTAAGGGGAAAGATAAAGGGGTGGGGGAGGGGAGGCAGGGAGGTGATAGGCAGGAAAGGTGAAGAAGGAATAGGGGAAAACACAATGGGTAGTAGAAGGAGGCGGAACCATGAGGGAGGTGATAGGCAGCTGGAGGAGGGGGCAGAGTGAAATAGGGATAAGGGAAGGGAGGGGGAGGGAATTACCAGAAGTTGGAAAATTCTATGTTCATACCAGGGGGCTGGAGACTACCTAGACTAGCACCCCCCCAGCTGCCCATCACCTCCCTCATGGTTCCACCTCCTTCTACTACCCATCGTGTTTTCCCCTATTCCTTCTTCACCTTTCCTGCTTATCCCCTCCCTGCTTCCCCTCTCTCACCCCCACCCCTTGATCTTTCCCCTTACTAATTTTTCACCTGGTACTACCAGCCTTCTCCTTCCCACCCTCCCTCCACCTTCTTTATAGGGCCTCTGCCCCTTCCCTCTCTAGTCCTGATGAAGGGTTCCAGCCCGAAACGTTGACTGATCGTTTCCATGGATGCTGCCTGACCTGCTGAGTTCCTCCAGCATGTTGTGAGTGTTGCTTTGACCCCAGCATCTGCAGAGTATTTTTGGAGAGATATGGATGCTGCATGGGAAGAGGTAATTTAGTATAAGTCGGCATCAAAATTGGTACAACATTGAGGGAAAATGGCCTCTCCGGTGCTGTACTGTTCTATGTATTTCTGAAAGTGCATGACTGAAAAATGATGTGTGCAATTATATAAAACCTTTCACTTCACTTTTAGAGCAATCGAAAGTGTTCAAAGCTAATGAAGCATGTATGTATTGAGGCCTCTTCTGTAAGTCAGCAGCTAGTACCCACAAAAATAAATAATGATCGTGATCACAGTGTTTTAGAAACATTGACCAAAGGTCCAAGACATCAGAGACAACTGTATTTTCCTCTTTTCCAAATAACCCAAGATTTGAGATGGTGTCATTTTGACATCTCAGCGATCAGCACCAGCAGTGCATATTTTGTGCGATTCATTGCTGAGAATGACATTAATATTTCTTGTGCACTAACATTCTCTTGAACAACCCAGGACAAATTGGCCTAAAGTATGTTCTGGTTACATATAATGAATTCTTAATAAAGACCAGTTTCATTGTTGTCAGCTTTAAAGTCAGCTGAGTGGCATTTGTGGAAGTAGTTAAACATGTTCAAGGAGTTTCCGATACAAGCTGATGAGGAAACTACAAATTTCCTAATACTGCACAACCAAGGAGCTATGCAAATTTCCAGATGACGAGTTTGCCAAAACTCTGAAATTAATGGTGAAGAGCACAGAACAGATAAAGTCTGAGGAAAGTGTTAAACTCATTCCTAAATCCCTCTCCAGTTCCCTTATTCTGTAAGCAAAAGTCTGAAGCCACTATTTATACCCATTAGGTAGAGTCATGCTGATCCAACAAAGGCATTCAAAATTCTGCTTTGGTTCTCAGGAGGGAATTTTCTGAAATATAAAAAAATCATAAATGGGTCTTCAAATCATTCTGAGAAAAATTGAGGAAGTTTATGTGAACTACATTAGCATTTGATATGGGAGATGGGTGAAGTTCTGTTAATATATTTGTAAAGAATCTTGGGCTAAGATATTAAAAACTAACATTTAAAGTTCAACTAAATCTGACTAGAGCATCATAACTCTTCACTTACACCCAAATTTCTGAACTTGCAATGGGAATTCTTGCCCTCACATTCTGGTACAATGGCACTGGAACTCTGAGGCCTCATCACAAGGAGAATCCTTTTGTATCAGTATTACCCACTGATTCTTACCTAGAAACTCAGTTTCACCAAGTCCAGGGAGCTCAAGCTCTGACTTGCAGAGCTGACTTCACTATCCACAAAAGAACAAAAGCTTCTGATGGAAAGTAGCATATCAAAACCAAAGAACTTCCTAAAGTTAGAGCATATCATTGTGAGTCTTTGTACAGAAACTCTTCATCTACACCTCTAGACAAGAGGAAACATTGTAATCGCAATGATAGCCCACCTCTCATGATTCTATTTGACTTAAAGATCCCAGTGTAAACCTGCATTTTAGGCACCAAACTTCCATTAACAAGCCAGTCATTTTAAGGCCTCCTTAACCCAGTGAGATTCCTGGCAAACAACTGAGAGAGTAATCACTATGTGTTTTCCAGAACAAATAGGCGGAGATGTGAACATAGTGTGGATTTCAGAACTTCTAAACAGTACAATTGGCTGTGAAATGGAAGCGCACTGCCACTGCCCAATTTCCGAGCTCTTTAATGCAATAAAATTTCTGCCAAGAAGAAATGTAAGAATCAGTCATCTAAATTCCCTAGATTAAATCTGGTACATACTGTTAAAGCCTAACATAGAATCCATTGCAGTTCTAGTGCAGAATGAGGTCACTTTACCTTATCATGTTAGTACTGGCAGAAACAGACCCACCCAGTTCAATACCCATTTTCCAGCTCCACAGCAATGTCCCTGCAAGTCACAGCACCTCAGCTGCAAACCTAACTTTTTTTTTTAAATATGTAGAGGTTGTTCTTGCTCCTTTTGTCTTTTTAGAAAAAGGGTTTCTGACCCCCAGGACCCTCTAATCCATGTACTTCACTTAGGTCTGCTATTAACCTCTCTGCTTAAGGGTAAGAGGTTATTCTTAATCACTCTTTTTGGACTCAAGTGTTACACTCCTCAACTAAATCTGTACTCTGCCCTCTCATTTCAACGATATGTGTATTTGTAAGACTTTGACTACCCAGAGCAGGCATTTTGAACACAATGAAAATACCACCAATGCTGCCAAGTCATTGGAGGATAATTAAACCTAAATCATTGTCCTCTCTCAGGCCAACAGCCCACCTGTTGAATCCCTAGTTGCTTTCATTCGGCCTTGATGGGCAGCCACGTTGTTCGCAACCTGATATCAGAGCCTTAAAATGAAGACCACTGGCACTGTGAGAGATTACTAGGCAGGCTGAGTAAAAGACACAAGGATGTGCTCAAAGCCTAATTGAAAAATATGCAACATCCTCACTGACTCCTAGCAATTTTTGGCCCATGACTGTCATGGTGAAGGAGGAACATTTGGGATGGTGCTGAGAATTTCAAGACCATGGGTATCCTTCGTAACAGCAGAGGGAATGTACACTTCACCAGCTATCACGCACCTACCACATCAGGCACTTACAATCCCAGAGTCTGCTGTTTCCATTTTACCTCATCAGTCATCTCAGAACCTACAATACATGAATGGAAGCAAGTCACTTTCAATCCCATGAGACAGCCTTAGAAGGTCTTCGTGCAATCACATTATTCTGAAGATGTCAGGAAAAAGAAATGAGTACAATACTCCTCAGGTGGTACAAATTGAGTTTCATATTATTTCGACATAAACTCCCTAAACTTCACTCACCCCAACTCTGAACTGATTCCCAACCTACAGACTCACTTTCCAGGACTCTAGAATTTATGTTCTTAATAATACTTATTTATGTTTTATTTGTTCAATTATCTTCTTTTGACATTGGTCATTTGTCAGTCTTTGTTTATGTATAGTTTTTCATAAGCTCGATTGTATCTCTTGATTTTCCTTTAAAGGCTGCAAGAAGATGAATCTCAAGGTAGTATATGGCGACATATACATACTTTGATAATCAATATACTTTGACTTTGACTGCTGTTACATTCTATGTCTTTAGAAATTAGGAAACCCCCAAAATATTTTCTTCACCTCATCTATCTCTCTTACTGCTTTCATGAATCATTGGATGTGCACCACTTACAATGTACAGATCCACATGCTTTCAAGGTCAGCCATGTGGGGCTGAGAGCGTGGGCTGGTTGAGCTGGGGATCCAGTGATGAAGCAGGTGAGAGACAAAGCTAATGTCTGGGTCAGATACAAAAGAGGAGTCCTTCAAAAACATGTGTGTGAAATAATAGCTGCATGGTGAAATTGGGCCAGATTTCTGCTTAGTCTTCAGATAGGTCTGCAGATTTGATTTGCAAAATGATAGATTTGATTTAGGTAGTAAAACAAGAGATATGGAAATAAAAATTATTCCACAAATTTTGTAAAATTTAACATTTTATTTTGAAGGTATGATTCAAATGTGCATCAATGAGTATACATTTTAGATTCATAGAAGTAACAATACACTATAAAATATCCTTGCAGTTTTTAATTGCTATTGTTGAGAAAATGGGAAAATGCTGAATGATCATGTTAACAACTTAACCTCCAAAGAGCCCCAAGCAGGTTTAATGAGGACATCATTATGGAATCTGAAACCCAACCTAGGAAATTATATGTTATGTCAGATTTTCATTTTGATGCCTTGTGGTATATTAATCCTGATTCCAGCAGCAGCAAGTCAAATTTCATTTCAGACCTCCTCTGGTGACAATGCATTTGGCCTGTGGATCTGTGTTACAAATCCTAATGCAACAGTACATACCGCAGACACTAATCAAATCTGATGCAAACAAGATGTGTTCTTCCAATGACTTGAGTACAAGTGCTTTTAAACTAACTGAAAGAATATTTTTTTGAAATCTTATTCTCTTTGTGTATCCACTTACTGGGGAAATCTTACATTTTAAAAACCTGTCCAAATGTTTAGATATATTTTTCTTTCCATTTTAAATTGCATTTTTTGTAATAGCAGTTAAGTTGGAGCACTTAAGGTTAAGTCTTATAGTTCAAATGACTGGCAATTCCTTTGAAAATTAAACCTTTTTTAAAGACCAGTTCCATAAGTTGTATCTTTCCAGATGTTACTTTTTATGCATATAAAATGGATTGTTGTGATTATTGTTGCATTGGAACAATAGCAATATTTCATGAATTGCTTGCCAATAGTTTCTTAATAAGGACAAAATGGCAAAGGCTGAAATTACTTATTTTGCCCTACAAAATGACTACAGAGGCATATTATTGGCAATAGTTGGTTTACGAGTCAAAGTACTCTCCAAACAAATGTTCCCATTCAAGTTATAATATAAATATTTGTCAGATACACGACATTTCTACTAACATCAAGCACCCTTAAATTACAGTAATCTCAAGCCATTTAGTCTTATTGAATGATTACTTTTAAAGACTATAAACTAGTTTTAGTCAGAGTGGTGTATGTGACACCATTCCACTAATGGGTAGAAAGATATTACACATCATATATTAATTTAAAAAGGTGAATCAACAATTCAGAAACTGTTTCTCCTCCTCTTCTTCCTGTTTTCCCAACCCTAAAATCAAATAATCAGGTGCTGTCTTCTGAGTAATTCCAGGAGGCTTTGTTACAGACAGCTATCTACCTGCCCAAACACACCAGCTTCTCTTAAGAGGAAGAGATGTTGCCCAATAATCTTTCTAGCATGTTGAAGCAGAAGAAGAGAAAGAAAGTGAATATTTTGAAAGTGATTTTATCACAAGTACTCTCAGACTTTTGCAATATGCTCAGCTCCAGTGGTAACACATCTGCGTACACAATAACTTTCTTGAACTGTGCTCCTATACGCTGATTATAGTAATGGCTGCTACTCAACATTAGAGCTACTTGAAAAAAAACTATGAAGTTCAATTAAAAGTTACTTGCTTTATTTGCAATGGGATAATGTCTAACTTATAAACATGGTCTGTCTATTTATACTACTGACCCATGCTCCTTGTTCGTTTGAAGGAAAACCAAGGGTTCAGTAAAGTAATCATAAGCTCAACATTGGGGCATTTCAAATGGGAAATTGATACTTTCTGAAGTGAAACAATGTTCAGTAAAGTTATGGAATGGCAAACTGGCAAATGGATGCTGTAACTAGCTTCTTGTCCCTCCAGAAGTTGGGAAAACAATGTTGATTCAACCAGTTCAGATTATACAGAGCTAACGGCCTAGTGTTTGAGAGCAAATCTGATTCTCTTTGTGCATTCATCAGCCACCATATCAGCCCTAGTTTCAGAAATTATAAACCCTACAAGTTACTTATGGCCATTGGTGCAGTGGCATCAGCAGACACCGAGGCGAGTGCAAGGCTGGCTCCTTGCATGCATTCCATCCCTGCTGGGCTGAGCTGAGCATTGAACTAGCAACTCTGCCATGTGAAAAAAACAGACAAAATGCTAAACAAACAGCCAGGTTGCCACCCAATTCGCCATAAGGCGCGGAGAGGAATAGCAAAATATCTACAACCAACATCTCAGCTTTTAAACTTTTGTTTAAAAACAAATCAAAATATTGTGTCCTTGAAATCAAATGCTAAAGGCAAACAGCCAATTCCACAATTATTGAAAACGACATTCCTCATACATGTTAAAGGACACGGGCAAAAACTGAAAACCATGAGAGAAAGAAGACCTTTAATATGTACATTATCACAACGTGTCTTAGTAACTTTACCTGCCCATCGTTTAATACTTAAATAAATAAATAATGTAATAAAAATAATAAAGTTCAACGCTACAAGATGAGGCAAAGCTTTTACAAGTCAAATACAATTCCAGTATTTGTTTGGCAAATGTCAGCAGTGCTATAGAGAACTACCAGCATTCCCCAGTACAAGTGCGAGTAAGTTTGGGCACCCTAAAAGTATGTGTCTGTTTAGGAAAGTCCCAGTATTCTGGAAGCTGATCACCAGCATTTTCATGACTGTGTTCCATTGCTGAACTTAAAGTTCAAAGTTCAAAGTAAATTTATTATCAAAATGTGTATCTGTTACCATATGCTATGTTGAAGTTCATTTGCTTGCAGGCATTTATGTGAAAAAAAGAAATGCAATAGATTTTTTATGACAAACTATACATAAACAAAGACTGACAAATGAACAACATATAAAAGAAGAAAAACTGTGCAGATAAAATTACAATCTGAGAATATGAGTTTTAAAGAATCTTTGAAAGTGAGCTTGTAGACTGTAGAATTTGATCGGAGTAGTGGCGAATGAGCCTGATGGTCACTGTTTCCTCTAAGCTGCGCAGGTGTGCGGCCACACGGTTACTGAAATGCTCCCACACACATAGCTCTTGTTGCTGCAAAGCTGGATTTCTTTTATGTAATTTTGAAAAGTTTATAAAACATTAAAGATTTGCTTTATTGCACTGTATTTCTTCATATCCTTCAATTAATAAATAAAATCAAAAGTATGTGATTTTTCAATTTTCATTCTAAATATTTATCCTATCTATATTACCATATAACCATGTAACAATTACAGCACAGAAACAGGCCATCTCGGCCCTTCTAGTCCGTGCCGAACGCTTACTCTCACCTAGTCCCACCGACCTGCACTCAGCCCATAACCTTCCATTCCTTTCCTGTCCATATAGCTATCCAATTTAACTTTAAATGACAATATCGAACCTGCCTCTACCACTTCTGCTGGAAGCTCGTTCCACACAGCTACCATGCTCTGAGTAAAGAAGTCCCCCCTCATGTTACCCCTAAACTTTTGCCCCCGAACTCTCAACTCATGTCCTCTTGTTTGAATCTCCCCTACTCTCAATGGAAAAAGCCTATCCACGTCAACTCTATCTCTCCCCCTCATAATTGAGGTTAGAGACAGAATTGGATGCAGATTAGCTCTGGTAGCTTTTGCAGGCCATTACTTCTGACAAAGCGAAACCTAACAACATGAATGGCTGTGATGCTTCACTCCCAGATGAGCTCAATGGCTTTACACACGTTTTGAAAGGGAGAATAAAACTACTCCTTTGTGAATCCCTGCAGCATCTGGTGACCCTGTGCCAACCAGCTGGCGGGAGTGCTCAAGGACATCGTCAATCTCTTATTACTGCTGTCAGAGGTTCCTACCCAACGTTCCCTCTAAGCTGTGTGCATGCACACATCTTTTGCTACTCGCGCACAAAGCAATTTAAACTGTGCACAAAAGTTTGTCACCCTCTACCTTGTTGGCATGTTAAGTATATTTCACAATCATACACAATCACATTTCCTCTTCCGGTTTCAGATGCAGATGGTGTTGACAATGTTGAGTTTGCAATGATTTGTCTACAGATTTTAGAACTGACTTATTTATACTGTTTTTATTGAAGAAATTATTGATTCACTATGTCAAATTCCAAACAAGCAAAGGCCGTGAAGTGCAAAAGAATGGCTAGTTTGCTTAAAGTAGAATGGCTTATTATCCTTACAATAGCTTCAGGTTTACACCCACTTAAAAATTTAGTGTGAACCTGTTGTTGTCACTATGCAAAAAAAAAATTGCACAGCACAAGATTTTTGTGCACACTGGTCATTACAAAATAGAGTGAACATTGTTCCCACCCGCTTCAAAAGTGCAACAATCATACCAGTGCCAAAGAAGGGCAGGGTGAGCTGCCTCAATGACTACCATCCAGTGGCACTCACATCTAGTATGATGAAGAGCTTTGAGAGGTTGGTCATGGCCAGAATTAACCCCGGCCTAAGCAAGGATCTGGACACACTGGTAATTTGCCTATCACCACAATACGTCTACAGCAGATGCAATCTCACTGGCTCTTCACTTGGCCTTGGATCACCTGGACAATTGTCGTGCCTACACCAGGCTGCTGTTCATTGACTACAGCTCAGTTTTCAACAAAGTCATAGTCTCAGTTCTAATCAGCAAGCTTAAAACCTGGGCTTCTGTACCTTCCTTTGCGACTGGATCCCTGACTTTCTCACCGGGAGACCACAGTCTGTGAGGATCAGGAAAAAGCATCTCCTCCTCATTGACAATCAACACTGGCACAACTCAAGGATGTGTGCTTAGCCCATTGTTCCACTTGCTAGACCCACAATTGTGTGGCTAGGTACAGCTCAAATTCCATCTATAAATTTGCCTATGACACAAATATTAACGCAGAATTTAAAATGATGATGAGGAGGCATGCAGGAGTGAGACAAATCAGCTGGTTGAGTGGTGTTGTAGCAGCAACCCTGCACTCAATGCCAGTAAGACCAAGGAATCAACTGTGGACTTCAGGAAGGGGAAATCAAAGGAACAAACACTAATCCTCATTCGAGGGATCAGAACAAGAAAGGGTGAGCAGTTTCAAGTTCCTAGGTGTCCACATCTCTGAAGATCCATCCTGGGCTCAACATATTGATGCAATTGCAAAGGTACGGCAATGGCTATTTTTTCATTAGGTGTTTGAGAAGAATTGCTATGTCGCCAAAGACACTTGCCACTTGCAAATTTCTGCAGGTACACTGTGGAGAGCAGTCTGGTTGCATCACCATCAGGTACAGAGAGGCCACTGCACAGGATTGGAAAAAGCTGCAGAAACTCTATCACGGGCACTACTCTCCCCAGCATCGAGGACATCTTCAAAAGGTGATGCCACAGAAAGACATGCATGCAACATTTCAGAAACAGTTTCTTCCCCTCCGCTATCAGATTTCTGAATGCACAATGTACCCATGAAGACTACTTCTGTTTTCTTTTCCCTCTCTTTTTGCACTACTGATTTAATTTAATTTGACATACAGCAGTATGCCTGTCTTATTAAACTTGATTTTGATTCTGATAAGGGAATAACTGTCAGCATTTTTCTGAGTGGTTTTGAGGGAAAGGATTGCTCTACCTCCCAAAACCAACATTTCTAGCATGATTGACTTTACATGCAGACGCATTGCCATAGTTCAGAGTCCCATGACCTGGTCCACTTAGCTGCCCTTTGGTGATGTACAGGAGTGAAGAACAATGTTTTTTGCATGTCAGGATGCTGCTAACTGAAATACTAACCATGATACCTGTGTTGTATGGTAAAGAAGGTCTTAAAGTAAAACACATAGATTATGAGCTAGGACAAAAATTTGGGACACAACTGTCCTTAAGAGTGCAAATATGAAAAATAAGACTATAACATATAGGAGCAGAATTAGGCCATTTGGCCCATCGGGTCTGCTCTGCCATTTCATCGTGGCTGATCCATTTCCTCAACTCCATCCTCCTGCCTTCTCCCCATAACCTTTCATGCCCTGACTAATCAAGAACCTATCAACCTCTGCCCTTAATGCATCCAGTGACCTAGTGTCCTTTGATACCTTTGGAAATAAATTCCACAGATTAACACACTCTGGCTAAAGTAACTCCTCCTCAGCTCTGTTCTAAATGGACGTCTTTCTATTTCAAGGCTCTCTGATCCTAGACACCCCTACCAAAGGAATCACATCGACTCAATTGAGATTTTTCAATATTTGATGGGTTTCAATGAGATCCCACCTCATTATTCTAAATTCCAGTGAGTACAGACCCAGAGCCATTGAACGCTCCTCATATATTAACTATTTCATTCCCAGAAACATCTCTGTAAACCTCCTTTGAACCCTCTCCAACGCCAGCACATCCTTTCTTAAATAAAGGGCCCAAAACTGCTCACAGTACTCCTAGTGAGGCCTCAGTAGTGCCTTATAAAGCCTGGGCATTACATCCTTGCATTTATATTCTAGACCTCTGGAAATGAATGTTAACATTGCATTTGCCTTCCTCACTACCAATTCAACTTGCAAATTGGCCTTTAGGGAATCCTGCACAATGACTCCCTATGCTATTACCTCAGATTTTTTAATTTTCTCCCAACTTAGAAAATAGTCTCTGTTTTTAATCCTTTTACCATGTGCGCAACCATATTCTTCACAACACTGTATTCCATTTGCCCCTTTCCCCATTCTCCGAATCTGTCTAAGTCCATCTGCAGCCTCTCTGCTTCCTCAGCACTATCTGCCCCCTCCAGCTATCTACGTACTGTCTGCAAACTTGGCCACAAAGCCATCAATTTCATCGTCCAAACTGTCAACATACAATGTAAATATAATCGTTGACATGCAATGTAAACACTGCGGAACACCACTAGTCACTGGCAGCCGATCCAAAAAGGATCCTTATGTTCCCATTCTTTGCTTCCTGCCAATCAGCCAATGCTCTATCCATGCCAGAATCTTTCCTGGGCTCTTATCTTGTTCAGCAGCCTTATGTGCAGCACCTAGTGAGAGGCCTAATGAAAATCCAAGTACACAACCTCCATCGATTCTCTCTTGTCTAACCTGCTTGTTATTCCTTCAAAAAATTTCTAACAGATTTGCCAGGCAAGTTTTTCCCTTGCTGACTTTGGACTATTTTGTCATGTGCCTCCATCCACTTCCTTAACAAACAACTCCAACGTCTTCCCAACTTACTGGCCTTTCTCCTGCCTCCCTCCCTTCTTGAAGAGTGATATTTGCAATTAGCCATCCTCTGAAATCATGACAGAATCTATTGGAGTATTACTTGGAGTACTGTGTCCATTTCTGGTCGCCTCACTATAGGAAGGATGTGGAAGCATTGGAAAGGGTACAGAGATTTACCAGGATGATGCCTGGTTTAGAAAGTATGCATTATGATTAGAGATTAAGGGAGCTAGGGCTTTACTCTTTGGAGAGAAGGAGGATGAGAGGAGATATGATAGAGGTGTACAATATAATAAGAGGAATAGATAGAGTGGATAGCCAGCGCCTCTTCCCCAGGGCACCACTGCTCAATACAAGAGGACATGGCTTTAAGGTAAGGGGTGGAGAGTTCAAGGGGGATATTAGAGGAAGGTTATTTACTCAGAGAGTGATTGGTGCGTGGAATGCACTGCCTGAGTCAGTGGTGACGTTTAAGAGACTACTAGATAGGTATATGGAGGAATTTAAGGTGGGGGGTTATATGGGAGGCAGGGTTTGAGAGTCGGCACAACATTGTGGGCCAAAGGGCCTGTACTGTGCTGTACTATTCTATGTTCTATGTTCTATTGATTCTTGAAAGATTATTACTAATTCCTCCACAATCTCTTCAGCTACCTCTTTTAGAACCCTGGAGGTGTAGTCCATCAGGTCCAGGTGACTTTTCTACCTTCAGACCTTTCAGTTTCCCAAGCACCATCACCCTGGTAGTAGCAACAGCATTCACTTGAGTTAGGACTCTGAGCCATGGCCAGAGTGAAGCCATTGTCAGCTGAAAAATGCAAACATACACACTTCTTGACAAGAGAAAACTACTTTGCAAAAACTGTGATGCCACATTTCACAGCGCAACAGCTTGCAACACTTACCAAGAACTCTACATGAAAAAAAACTGCAGGAAATATTATTTAAAAAAAAAACAAAAGAAAAGGTGTCACAATTAAAGGGACAATGGGGTCCTTTATGCGTTTCCAACTGCTCCCAATGTGGATTGATTCTGAGAAGTCTCTTGGAAAGACCAAATAAAAGAAAACTGAGGACTGCATAAAATATACATCTGCATGTGTAAAATTTATCTTTTATTAAGAATGCTGTTGGTGATTCAGAATTAATCTACAATATAATAATGTAAGAATGTAAGAAGTAAAAAAAAGACCTCATCTCCTTGAATCAGATTTTAATTAAACAAATCACAGTTGATCTTGTACTTTTTGCACCATCCTGCGTTGATCTAATATCCCAGAATTCCTTAGATTCTTAACAACTGTGCACTGCAAATAACTTGGAGGAAGCCATCCTTTGATCCAGCAAAAGCCTATTCAGAAAATAAGTCCTCATAGTGGAAAACTAGGTTTCTATTTAAATGGGATTATTCTTGGATGGAATTTCTCTGTCCTACTCTGTTCATTTATAAGAGTATCTTTTTTTCCACCGATGTCCAAGGTAAAATTCTGCTTGACTCATCCTGTGAGATACAGATCGCTAACATTGTATAACTGAAACGTGTTGAAACATGGTTCAAATTAAAAAGTGAAGTGCCACATAAAGCTGTACTTGTCTATTCAGTGACCTTAATACTAGTCTTATAACTATAACGTTGCATAAAAAGCACTTATGGGAACAATTAACTATGAAGAATTGCTCCCAAACTAGTCTATGGTTTCATCATAATTATGTTGATTGTTCCATGTTAATTGTTCATTACTGCTAATTAAGAAATCTTAGAGACAGGAGATTCAATAGTTGCATTTATTGTTCAACTATCACTACCAAAGCATTTTGCAAATCAATCAGGCTCTTTTAAAATTTAAAATATTCTGACAGTGACCACATTTAACATTTAAGCAGAAACTTCAGTTGAAACATTTGAACAAAAGACAGACAAAGGAAAAGAACATTGAGAATAGAATTGCAGGGTGGTCACATTTTGGAATTGCTGGCTGTAGGGGTGGCTGAAACGGGATTCATGTCATTTAACTGGTATTGGATCAGGACCAAAGAGAGAAGCATTTAGACAAGCACTTGAATTCCAGTTCTTGCTGGGCTGGAGTCAGTGGTTCCATTAGAACTGCTGGCTTTCAGCCATGGAAACTTCAACAAGTCTTGGACCTTCAAGTATCCACTGCCAAACATGGAACTTCAAGATTACTGAGTGATTTATGGTGCAGCTCCCGTCAGCACACTCCACCCCTAGACTCCGCATCGAGTCCATTATTCAACATAACACATGTGAGGTCACCTCTCTTATCCATGCCATTTCATCTCCTTTGAAATCAGTGGGGGCTCTTGGCCATTAGAGTACAAGAGAAGGTAAATAAAATGTAAGCAAAACTCTACCACCAATTTTCCTCTTTTTTGAAACCCATTAGGGACATTTGAGATTAGTGCCTCAGCACTTCATCCTCTGAAGACTCATTGGCCACTTAACTGGAAAAGGCAGGAGGCCACTGAGTTTACCCATCCACATCTGGGCCAAATGAGTGAAGGTGGGCAGGAACCATCATTGACCAATCCCAGTGACAGATGAAAATGGTGTCAGGCAGAACACCTGCTCGCCTGAATTTCTCATTAGCATGATTTAGAAGCCTTTGGGTAAGGTTGTTTAGTTTGGAAAATGGTGATCAGAATTCTTTTGAAACGTTAACAAACATGTAGCAATTAGAGAAAAGTATGTGAAAACGGTGAAGACAAAAATCTAAGACACTAAGTTACATTGTCAGAATTATCTTCTTTTTAAGCCAGGCTCCATACCAGGAGCACAGCTTGCTAAAGATATCCTACAGAGTCCTTTCATACTTCACTACATAGTAATTTTACTATTAGTCACAGTAAATTATGATATTAAAAAACATGGAGCACAAGTATGAAAGCCAGATAGAAAATCAGAAGCATTCTATGTTGTATTTACCATAGTTTACCATAACTCTTCACCTTCCAGTACATTACCTAATTTTAAAACATGTATTAAAATTTAATTATACCAGCAGGGGTATCTGTACAAACACAACATATTCAAATACAGCATGCAAGTGAGCTCTGCAGTTTCTTAGGCAACCATAGATTAGCCAATATTGGTCTTACTTTGATGCAATTTTTTCAGTCAACTTATCAGGACTTGTATGTTGCTAGTAGCAATGAAATAAATACTCATTTGCGTGGAAACTTCTTAATGCTATATTAGCCACCACACCCTTATAGAAGATTGAAAGGATAGAACATGCCTCTGGCAATGAACACGAAACAGTAAAACATCAGCACATATTAACATACAGAGTTACCTTAAAATGCTTTACTTACAAGGTTTCATCCGCATCTCTTCTAGTGGGAGACTGTGTAGAAAAACCTTTTCAAAAAAGTTTGTGAGTACCATGAAATACAATAGCTTACTGTAATGTATCCATGCTAGTTCAGAAAGTGAGCAACAAGATACAAAGACAAATAAAATGAGTAGGCAAGAAGAAATTTAAAAAGAAAATACAGTATAGGCAATGTGAAATTAATCATCCTGCTAGGAAGAATAGAATGGTGACAGTAAATGTTGATGCATAGTACTGATGGAGACAGAATACATATAACAAATAACAGGTAAGTAGGGCAACTGCTCTGTTGGCATCAGGACTGTGCAGATGAAGTGAAAACCCCACATCATATTGGCCATGCTCTCTTCTCGCTCCGACCATCCGATAGAAGGTCCAGAAACTTTAGATCCCTTAAGACCAGGTTCAGGAACAGTTATTACCTTAAAACCATCAGGCTCCTAATCCAGCATGGATAACTTCACTCGCCTCCACTCTGGACTGAGCCCACAACCTATTGGCTTACTTTCAACGATTCTACAACTCAGTATTATTTATTTACTTTTTTAATTATTTGTACGATTTGCCTTCTTTTGCATATTGTTTGTTAGACTTTTTATGCTACTACCATCAAGGTGCGAGATTCTTGGGTCCACGCCACAAGGTTTAGGAGCGGTTGTTGCCCTGCAGTCATTGGGCTGCTGAATGGACTTCATTCCCTTCAGTACTGAACGGGCTCCATAGCTGTGAATTCACTTTCAGGGAGTCTCCATGTGTTTTCGTTTGCTTTTTTTTTTACTATTTACATGATCTGATCAAGGCACTTCTGCACTGAACTGGCTCCGTGGCTGTGGCCTGCGACCGTCAGTACTCGACACAGCACTGAACTGGCTCCGTGGCTGTGGCCTGCGACCATCAGTACTCGACACAGCACTGAACTGACTCCGTGGCTGTGGCCTGCGACCATCAGTACTCGACACAGCACTGAACTGGCTCCGTAGCTGTGGCCTGCGACCATCAGTACTCGACACAGCACTGAACTGGCTCCGTGGCTGTGGCTTGCAGCCATTGGCTTCATTCACCTCAGCCTGTGGACTCACTTTCAGGGACTCTGTGGTTAATGTTCTGTGTGTTATCTGTTTATAGTTTATTGTTAGCATGATTTGTTTTCTTTTTGCACACATTGGGTGTTTAACGGTCCTTGTGTGTGTATTTTTGAGGAGTTCTATTGTGTTTCTTTGTTTTGTGGCTGCCTGCAAGAAGATGAATCTCAAGGCTGTATCTTGTATACATACTTTAATAATAAATGTACTTGTATACATACTTTGATAATAAATGTATTTTGAACTTTGAGCTTTGAAAGCTTTGTATATACTGGATATATAATGATGATAATTATGCAAATATATGCAAGCTCATCTATAATCTATTTAACTTGTTGGTGTGGGGATGTGGGAATGGCCTGTGGCCTGCTGTGATCTATTTATTCACAACCTCATTGGGCTTCATTGTAAGGGGGTAGAGTAGAAAATCAAGAGAGCCTTACTACAAATGGCAAATCGATAACTTTAGAACTGTGTAACTCTGTTCCTATAACAAAGAATGGATGCACTTCCTTTATGAACAATACAGTGAACATTCACTAGGGTATGTCTTCATAGGATTCACTATAACCTAAATAAATGAAAGGTTATCTCAGGGTTTAAGAACTGACTGGATTGCAACTGCTGTTTGCTGTGTCCATGGAACTAGGGAAAGGCTGGGTGAGATATTGACCCTTTATGAGTCAGAGAAGAAAACTTTGGAACACTTTATCCAAACAATTTTGGACTCCTAGTCAGTAAGCATTTTTTCATTTACAGCTGAATGATTGATTTGATTTCTTCATGGGGATAATGGGAAATGGGTGGGAATATCAAACCATATCTCATTATCTTCCATTATCTCACAGAATTTCAAAGCAGGTTGGAGGGGCTTTATGGTCTATTTCTGAAGTTTTGTACGTTCTGATTAACCAAGGCAGAGAAGAAAGAGAATTAAGAACAATTATTCATTAAAGTTTTTTCAACAATCTTTGATTTAAAAAAACTCTGCTTCATGCAAAATAAACAGTAAGAATGGTCACTGGAGTGCAAACATAGTGACACAAACTATCTCTACTCCTGGTATGCAATCAGACACATGGCTAACTTCAAAAATATTACAAGCTCCTTATTCAAACGCTAATGATTAATGGTCATATCTAAATGAATATGTCATGTTTTTGTATGTGTTCAATAACACAATAGAATGTGAAATTTTTTTTCTTCAAGTGAATTCTACAGAAAAGGCTGAGAAGGGATCTTATTGAAACATATAAGATTATTAAGGGATTGGACACGCTGGAGGCAGGAAGCATGTTCCCACTGATGGGTGAGTCCAGAACCAGAGGTCACAGTTTAAGAATAAGGGGTAGGCCATTTAGAACGGAGTTGAGGAAAAACTTTTTCACCCAGAGAGTGGTGGATATATGGAATGCTCTGCCCCAGAAGGCTGTGGAGGCCAAGTCTCTGGATGCTTTCAAAAAAGAGATAGATAGAGCTCTTAAAGATAGCAGAACCAAAGGTTATGGGGATAAGGCAGGAACTGGATACTGATTGTGGATGATCAGCCATGATCACAGTGAATGGTGGTGCTGGCTCGAAGGGCTGAATGGCCTACTCCGGCACCTATTGTCTATAAAATGCAATACAAATTCAAAAGCTTTCACCCAAGTCAATTCTACTGCCACGCAAATGTTTTGTAGAACTTGTTTTAATTAGCTAATTGCAACCAAATGCATGAAAAGCTCCCCTCCGATAGCAAAATGATACAAGGGTGAAAGTTACATTCTAAGATCAAAACTGGAAACGAGCAGTCACTGGAACATCAACTGCATGTTGCCCACTTCCTGGATACCCAATAAATAGCAATTTAGTACTAATCTATCATTAGATCAAAGTCACGAAGATTTTCATTAGATCAAAATTGGTAAAGATATTTCTCATAAGACCGTACTATTTCTTAACATTTTGAAGTGGATTTGGGCTATTCGTAATTAAATCCCTTACATATTGGAGAAACTAAGAAAGTAAAATATTTGCGGTGGGTCATCCAAGATGGAAAAACATTGTTTTAAACTATTGGGTCTTGTAGACATCTAATACCAATACGTATATGTTTTCTTAAATAATTATTCTCAAATCATATCCAATAATATCAATTTCAAAGGCCATAGTCCCACTTGTAAAGTGACTGAAACAGCTGCAGGTCATTAAGTTAATCAAAAAATCCTACTGCTTATGCCGACCAAACTTCTGGATATTTTCTGAAGTGTTAGGGCACGTCTTATTTAAATTATTATCTTTTCACAAAACAATAATTTTGGCAACTGTTCATGTGCAAGCAGGGGCGAGCTATGAATGCTTTTCTCATACAACCTGCACCTTGTGGCAGATTCAACAATATCAATAACATCCCCGGGTATTTGGAGACCAATGCAGCTCTGGAGGATTATCTTCATTTTGGTCAGTGCAACAGGTCCAGATTCAGCCTGCAGCCATTTTCAGACTGTCAGTATTCCTCAGTTCATAGTCTTGCCTATCATATGGCAAATTTAAAGGCTGATCTCTAAACTATCAAACGCCCCTCTGTGACGGACCTTTAATGTATTTCAATGTTGATATCAATGCTTTACTACGCACCGTTCACGCCCATATTCCTCTCGCTTGATGGATCTGGTTAGAATTAGATCACAGAGCATTTGTATAATGAGCCATTACCGGTTATCCCGGCTGCTATTGCAGTGGAGTTAGCTTCATACCCTGGTCAAGCCACTTGAATGGATCTTCAGGAGGTGGATGAACTAGAAGTTAATCTTTATGAAGTTCCAATCACATTTTTCATATCACGTTTTGATCACTTCAGCTCAACTCAGTACAAAAAATAACTATGCAAAACAAGATTAAATCAGACCAATGATTCCCCCTGTCATGAATAATAATTAATCATCGAGGGAACAAGGCCATCATGAAGTTGCTGCTCTGGTCATTTTCAAGCAGTAGGTAATTAAAGTATTCAAATCAGAGTCTAGATTATATTTGAAAACTGTCGATATAATCGTGTTATTGATATTTAGTTTTGTAAAACGTGGAATAGAGGTTGACAAAAATAGGCGGCAATATATTTTTTAAATACATTTATTCCAAGGATCTCGGGGATGATAAAAGAAAATCACCTCGTATCTTAAAATTAGTAAGAGCGTCAAAGGTTACGGGGAGAAGGCTGAAGAATGGGGTTGGAGGGAGAATAAATCAGCCATGATCGAATAAGCAGAATCGATGGGCTGAATGGCCAAATTCTGATACTGTGTCTTATGGTTTTACTTTTCTTAGAAAGACCTTTCATAGCAATTGATAGTACGATGTTCCACATTCGGAAAAAGACCTGGCTCGGGCTTAATCCTCCAGGTAAATGTACCTCGTGCAGATTACATTCAATGGCTTCTGGCATTAATGGTTAGGTTTAGGTCTACGATGTCTCAGAGCTCAGAGTACATGACAATAATAAATCAAAGGATAAATCAAGTTGTTTCCCTCCTCAGCTAAACAGTGAACAAAAGGGACAAGAATGTTACAAGATCATAAACAGACGATACCACTAATTTAGCTGGAGTTCGGTTGTGTGTGAATGGCAAACTTCGCGGGTACATTGCATTAGACGGGTGAATGTTGCCTACGGAGTACATAGACGAGATCCGGGATCCGTTTCTAAAGTACAATCCAACCCAGAATTAAATCCGATCCTGTTTTCGGTGTTTTAAAAAGAACAATTAAACGTCAGTTCCCTCGTTTGGGCTCGATTCGGCGCATTCTGACTGAAACGGAGACCATGCTTTCCAATCTCGACAGCCTGTAATCACTCGATCAAAGACCACACGTAGTGGAATCAGTTCAATAAACTACAACACTTACCAGCACGACGGTGGCAAATACCAGGGTCAGGAGAAATTTAAGACTGAAACGTGACATCTTCATTATTAGCTTTAAAGTAAATCCGGCAAAGAAATCCCCTTTTATCAATATATAGAGCTGCCTTTACTGAGTTAAAATGTTAGAGCTCGGAACTAATATAGTCTCCGGTTCCCGGCGTCACTGCGCACACCCTACTACCCGCCCACACTGTACACTTAGAGATAAGAACTGCTTGCGGCAACTGCTTTAGTCACCTGGCTCGGAAATGAAAACCTGCTCATTCAGATTACATAATTATCAATCTGCATTTGAAAGAAGATGAACGAGGCGAAATACTTAATCGTCTGGACTTGTGTGCTTGCGAGCACTGACGTTTTCTAGAGTTTCCAGTCTTTCTTTTAGATGTATTTAACATTGTTGTGGCCTCTTTCAAAGAAAGGAAACGCGAACTTGTCTTGTGATTTGACATAGCAGTATAATATGCTCCAACAAGGAAAAACTAAAAACTTTGGAAATAGTTATAAGGTTGGACAGCATGCAACTATCCAAAACCAGGTTAAGTTGTGGGATAAATCTGTGGCATAAAGGATGAAAGGTCTGCTGTATCATTTTACATTACTGTGGTGGATAGACGAAAGATATCATTATACTGTCCATCCATTGTATTGCCCATGCTACAAGTAGGGGAACGAAAGGGGCAGTATTGATCCAGAAGAGCGATGATATGGGTGAAACGCAAGCTCCTCGCGGGTGGAGGATAGCCACAATGGGTCAGATGGCTTAGCTTTGTGATAACTCTTTGCTATAAAAAATGTCATAGAGATATGGTAATGTTCCTACAAATCAATGTAGCAGAGGAGAGAGTTTACAGTTGGTGTGGTGGCTGTGTTTTTCTCAAGCCACATTAATAGCAAGAAAGGAATTTTATTTAACCCTTTAATTCCCATTTTTGGGCACAAATATTGAGCACAAAACTGGGCTGAGAAGTGGCAGATGGAGTTCAACCCAGATAAGTGTCAGGTGATTCATTTTGGTAGGTCAAATGTGATGGCAGGATATAGTATTAATTGTAAGATTCTTGGCAGTGTGGAGGATCAGAGGAATCTTGGGGTCCGAGTCCATAGGACACTCCAAGTTGCTATGCAGGTTGACTCTGTGGTTAAGAAGGCATACGGTGCATTGGCCTTCATTAATCATGGGATTGAGTTTAGGAGCTGAGAGGTAATGTTAGAGCATAGAACATAGAATAGTACAGCACAGTACAGGCCCTTTGGCCCACAATGTTGTGCCAACCCTCAAACTCAGCCTCCCATATAAGCCCCCACCTTAAATTCCTCCATATACCCGTCTAGTAGTCTCTTAAACTTCACCAGTGTATCTGCCTCCACCACTGACTCAGGCAGTGCATTCCACACACCAACCACTCTCTGAGTAAAAAACCTTCCTCTAATATCCCCCTTGAACTTCCCACCCCTTACCTTAAAGCCATGTCCTCTTGTATTGAGCAGTGGTGCCCTGGGGAAGAGGCACTGGCTATCCACTCTATCTATTCCTCTTATTATCTTGTACACCTCTATCACGTCTCCTCTCATCCTCCTTCTCTCCAAAGAGTAAAGCCCTAGCTCCCTTAATCTCTGATCATAATGCATACTTTCTAAACCAGGTGGCATCCTGGTAAATCTCCTCTGTACCATTTCCAATGCTTCCACATTCTTCCTATAGCGAGGTGACCAGAACTGGACACAGTACTCCAAGTATGGCCTAACCAGAGTTTTATAGAGCTGCATCATTACATCGCGACTCTTAAACTCTATCCCTCGACTTATGAAAGCTAACACCTCATAAGCTTTCTTAACTACCCTATCCACCTGTGAGGCAACTTTCAGGGATCTGTGGACATGTATCCCGAGATCCCTCTGCTCCTCCACACTACCAAGTATCCTGCCATTTACTTTGTACTCTGCCTTGGAGTTTGTCCTTCCAAAGTGTACCACCTCACACTTCTCCGTGTTGAACTCCATCTGCCACTTCTCAGCCCACTCCTGCATCCTATCAATGTCTCTCTGCAATCTTTGACAATCCTCTACACTGTCTACAACACCACCAACCTTTGTGTCGTCTGCAAACTTGCCAGCCCACCTTCTACCCCCACATCCAGGTCGTTAATAAAAATCATGAAAAGTAGAGGTCCCAGAACAGATCCTTGTGGGACACCACTAGTCACAATCCTCCAATCTGAATGTCCTCCCTCCACCACCACTCTCTGCCTTCTGCAGGCAAGCCAATTCTGAATCCACCTGGCCAAACTTCCCTGGATCCCATGCCTTCTAACTTTCTGAATAAGCCTACTGTGTGGAACCTTGTCAAATGCCTTACTAAAACCCATACAGATCACATCCACGGCACTATCCTCATTTATATGCCTGATCACCTCCTCAAAGAACTCTATCAGGCTTGTTAGACACGATCTGCCCTTCACAAAGCCATGCTGACTCTCCCTGATCAGACCATGATTCTCTAAATGCCTATAGATCCTATCTCTAAGAATCTTTTCCAACAGCTTTCCCACCACAGACATAAGGCTCACTGGTCTATAATTACCCGGACTATCCCTACTACCTTTTTTGAACAAGGGACCAACATTCACCTCCCTCCAATCCTCCGGTACCGTTCCCGTGCAGCTATATAGGACCCTGGTCAGACCCCACTTGGAATACTGCGCTCAGTTCTGTTCACCTCACTACAGAAAGGATGTGGAAACCATAGAAAAGGTGCAGAGGAGATTTACAAGGATGTTGCCTGGTTTGAGGAGCATGCATTATTAGAATAGGTTGAGTGAACTCAGTCTTTTCTCCTTGGAGCAGCGGAGGATGAGAGGTGACCTGACAGGGGTGTATAAGATGATGATAGGCATTGATCGTGGCTTTTTCCCAGGTCTGAGATGGCTAGCATGAATGGGCACAGTTTTAAGGTGCTTGAAAGTAGGTACAGAGGAGATGTCGGGGGAGGTTTTTTACACAGAGAGTCGTGAGGGCGTGGAACAGGCTGCTGGCGATGGTGGTGGATGCGGATACAATAAGGTTTTTTAAGAGACTCCTGGATAGGTAGGTGAGCTGGAAAATCTAGTCAGGTGGAAGAAGGCAGCAAACATGAGGTTTAGAAAGCAAGGATCAGATGGGTCTATTGAGGAATATAAGGAAGCAAGAAAGGAGCTTAAGAAGGGGCTGAGAAGAGCAAGAAGGGGGCATGAGAAGGCCTTGGCGAGTAGGGTAATGGAAAACCCCAAGGCATTCTTCAATTATGTGAAGGAAAAAAGGATGACAGGAGTGAAGCAACATACATCAAAGTTGCTGGTGAACGCAGCAGGCCAAGCAGCATCTATAGGAAGAGGCGCAGTCGACGTTTCAGGCCAAGACCCTTCGTCAGGACTAGTCCTGACGAAGGGTCTCGGCCTGAAACGTCAACTGCGCCTCTTCCTATAGATGCTGCTTGGCCTGCTGCGTTCACCAGCAACTTTGATGTATGGTGCTTGAATTTCCAGCATCTGCAGAATTCCTGTTGTTTGACAGGAGTGAAGGTAGGACCGATTAGAGATAAAGGTGGGAAGATGTGCCTGGAGGCTGTGGAAGTGAGCGAGGTCCTCAATGAATACTTCCCTTCGGTATTCACCAACGAGAGGGAACTTGATGATGGTGAGGACAATATGAGTAAGGTTGATGTTCTGGAGCATGTTGATATTAAGGGAGAGGAAGTGTTGGAGTTGTTAAAATACATTAGGACAGGTAAGTCCCCGGGCCCTGAGGGAATATTCCCCAGGCTGCTCCACGAGGCAAGGGAAGAGACTGCTGAGCCTCTGGCTAGGATCTTTATGTCCTCGTTGTCCACGAGAATGGTACCGGAGGATTGGAGGGAGGTGAATGTTGTCCCCTTGTTCAAAAACGGTAGTTGGGATAGTCTGGGTAATTATAGACCAGTGAGCCTTACGTCTGTGGTGGGAAAGCTGTTGGAAAAGATTCTTAGAGATAGGATCTGTAGGCATTTAGAGAATCATGGTCTGATCAGGGACAGTCAGCATGGCTTTGTGAAGGGCAGATCATGTCTAACAAGCCTGATATAGTTCTTTGAGGAGGTGACCAGGCATATAAATGGGGATAGTGCAGTGGATGTGATCTATGTGGATTTTAGTAAGGCATTTGACAAGGTTCCACACAGTAGGCTTATTCAGAAAGTTAGAAGGCATGGGATCCAGGGAAGTTTGTCCAGGTGGATTCAGAATTGGCTTGCCTGCAGAAGGCAGAGGGTGGTGGTAGAGGGAGGACATTCAGATTGGAGGATTGTGACTAGTGGTGTCCCACAAGGATCTGTTCTGGGACCTCTTACTTTTCATGATTTTTATTAACGACCTGGATGTGGGGGTAGAAGGGTGGGTTGGCAAGTTTGCAGATGACACAAAGGTTGGTGGAGTTGTAGATAGTGTAGAGCATTGTCAAAGATTGCAGAGAGACATTGATAGGATGCAGAAGTGGGCTGAGAAGTGGCAGATGGAGTTCAACACGGAGAAGTGTGAGATGGTACACTTTGGAAGGACAAACTCCAAGGCAGAGTACAAAGTAAATGGCAGGATACTTGGTAGTGTGGAGGAGCAGAGGGATCTCGGGGTACATGTCCACAGATCCCTGAAAGTTGCCTCACAGGTGGATAGGGTAGTTAGGAAAGCTTATGGGGTGTTAGCTTTCATAAGTCGAGGGATAGAGTTTAAGAGTCGCGATGTAATGATGCAGCTCTATAAAACTATGGTTAGGCCACACTTGGAGTACTGTGTCCAGTTCTGGTTGCCTCACTATAGGAAGGATGTGGAAGCATTGGAAAGGGTACAGAAGAGATTTACCAGGATGCTGCCTGGTTTAGAAAGTATGGATTATGATCAGAGATTAAGGGAGCTAGGGCTTTACTCTTTGGAGAGAAGGAGGATGAGAGGAGACATGATAGAGGTGTACAAGATAATAAGAGGAATAGATAGAGTGGATAGCCAGCGCCTCTTTCCCAGGGCACCACTGCTCAATACAAGAGGACATGGCTTTAAGATAAGGGGTGGGAAGTTCAAGGGGGATATTAGAGGAAGGTTTTTTACTCAGAGAGTGGTTGGTGAGTGGAATGCACTGCCTGAGTCAGTGGTGGAGGCAGATACACTAGTGAAGTTTAAGAGACTACTAGACAGGTATATGGAGGAATTTAAGGTGGGGGCTTATATGGGAGGCAGGGTTTAAGGGTTGGCACAACATTGTGGGCCAAAGGGCCTGTACTGTGCTGTACTATTCTCTTTTCTCACCGTACATGGAGTTTATATATAATACTATAGAGGGCTATGGGTAACCCTGGATAATTTCTAAGATAAGGGCATGTTTGACACAGCTTTGTGGGCCAAAAGGCCTGTATTGTGCTGTAGGTTTTCTATGTTTCTATAGCTGAAATAAACCTTATTGATTGAGTAATAATGTTATTCATTTTCATGCTTTTATAAAACAAATACAAAATAAACAATAAATTATCAAAATGTTTTAATTTTAAATTCTACCATCTCCTATCTTTTTCAATATTGCTTTCTCAATGGAGACATAGATCATGTGCACTCAAACAGGCTCTCCCTCCCATTTTCTACCAGTCACCTCAGATCAAGGTCAATTTGTAGAGACCAATTAGCGTACCAACCCACACATCTTTCAGATGTCGGAGGATTCTGGAGCACCCAGAGGAAACCAGTGTGGGTACAGAGAGATTCTGGAGCACCCAGAGGAAACCAGTGTGGGTACAGAGAGATTCTGGAACACCCAGAGGAAACCAGTGTGGGTACAGAGAGATTCTGGAACACCCAGAGGAAACCAGTGTGGGTACAGATAGAAGATGTAAAGTTCACATGGGTAACAGCAGATGCCAGGCTGGCACCTGGGCTACCGGAGCTGTGAGACTGCATTGCCCTACCACTTACTGCTCTCACCTTTCCAATTTCACTGTACTTGTTAGTTGTGCTGTATTGACTATTTTCTCATTGTAAAACTAACTAAAACATCTTTCGCTTGTCCGCTTCCTGCTTCCTGCTCACACCAGCCATTCATATTGGAGGTGAATCTGACTGCACTGGCATGGAGGTACTAAACATGAAGTTCTAAGCACAGTTAAGTCGTGCTGAACAGACACAAACCTGTGGTACAGTTAGGAAAGGGGTGTGGGTACTGGAAGTTACTGATGTCATTCTTGCTCATACTTTTAGTGGCTTGTGGAGGCCTGTGGATGAATCCCATGTTTGCCTGGGGTTCATCCTCCCCACCTCTAACCTAGCAATGTTTCTCTAGAAAGGAAATATAGTGTGACCGATTGGCTTTTCAACTCCTGGGGAATGTAGTTTATACAAACAAACAGAGTACACATGTTTGTGAATGTAAATCCACATAAGTATAAAGACAGCATCTTGGGGTTGGGATGTGGAGATAGAGACTGTTGTTAGAATGCAAACTTCACTGAAAAGAAATGGAAAAAAATTATCAGCAAGGAGGTGAAAAGTGGTAAAAAAATTTGCAAAACTTATGTTCATTTGGAGTCAGTTGCTCTTTTAATAACTTCTAATAAATCACATTCAAAGACATGAAGGTTTATTGATTAACTAGTCAGGTGGGTGTAATTGGGAGGTGCCGTCTCACTGGGCTGAAAAGGCCTGTTACGGTTCTGTAACCCTAAATAAATCTCTAAATAAATAAAATTGATACAGCCATTAATGTGGTGAAAGGTGTATAGGAACTTTACTCAGTTCCCTCTATATGAGTACGGTGGTATAGCAGTTAGTATTGTTGCCAGAGATATCCAGAAACCGGGACGGTACCTGGCATCTGGTAATATCTGTGTAGAGTTTGCATGCATTCCCCATGACTCCATCGGTTTTTGCTGCATGCTCTGGTTTCTTTCCATATCCCAAAGTTATGTCAGTAGTTTGAATGATTACTGTAAGTTATTTAATTTACCTTAGGCATCCATTAGTCTCGTGAGACCATGGATTTGCACCTTGGAGGGTTTCCAGGGCGCAGACCTGGGCAAGGTTGTCTGGAAGACCGTGCTGCAAGTCTCCCCTCTCCACGCCACCGATTTACTGTAAATCAACGCTGTAGGTAAATGGCAAGGTGAGCCTTACTTCAGTGGTTGGTAAGTTGATGGAGAAGATCTTGAGAGGCAGGATTTATGAACATTTGGAGAGGCATAATATGATTAGAAATAGTCAGCATGGCTTTGTCAAAGGCAGGTCATGCCTTGTGAGCCTGATTGAATTTTTTGAGGATGTGACTAAACACATTGATGAAGGTAGAGCAGTAGATGTAGTACATATGGATTTCAGCAAGGCATTTGATAGGGTACCCCATACAAGGCTTATTGAGAAAGTAAGGAGCAATAGGATCCAAGGGGACCTTGCTTTGTGGATCTAGAATTGGCTTGCCCACAGAAGGCAAAGAGTGGTTGTAGATGGGTCATAATCCGCATGGAGGTTGGTGTCCAGTGATGTGCCTCAGTGATCTGTTCTGGGACCCCTTCTCTTCGTGAGTTTTATAAATGACCTGGATAAGGAAATGGAGGGTTGGGTTAGTAAATTTGCTGATGACACAAATGTTGGGGGTATTATGGATAGTGTGGAGGGCTGTCAGAGGTTACAGCGGGACATTGATAGGAAGCAACGCTGACCCTGGTCAGACCCCACTTGGAGTACTGTGCTCAGTTCTGGTCACCTCACTACAGTAAGGATGTGGAAACTATAGAAAGGGTGCAGAGGAGATTTACAAGGATATTGCCTGGATAGGGGAGCATGCCTTATGAGAATAGGTAGAGTGAACTTGGCCTTTTCTCCTTTGAGCGACGGAGGATGAGAGGTGACCTGATAGATGAGTATAAGCTGATGAGAGGCATTGATCGTGTGGATAGGTAGAGGCTTTTTCCCAGGGCTGAAATGGCTAACACAAGAGGACACAGTTTTAAGGTGCTTGTAAGCAGGTACAGAGGAGATGTCATGGGTAAGTTTTTTACGCAGAGAGTGATGAGTGTGTGGAATGGGCTGCCATCGACGGTGGTGGAGGCAGATATGATAGGGTCTTTTAAGAGACTCCTGGATAGGTATATGGAGCTTAGAAAAATGAAGGGCTATGTGTAACCCTAGGTACAGTAATTTCTAAAGTAAGTACATGTTTGGCACAGCATTGTGGGCCAAAGGGCCTGTGTTGTGCTATGGGTTTTCTATGTTTCTATGTAATCAAAAAGAAGATTTATGGGTATTTGGGAGAGAATAATTTATGGGAGTGCAGAGAAGTATGGGGAGAGGGAATGGAACTGATGGGAATCTCTGTTGAGAGACGGCGTGGACAAGGCAGATCACCAATACCTTTGAGCAGAAAATCGTACGAAAGGTAATAGATTCTGCCCAGTACATCATGGGTAAAGCCCTCTCAACCATTGAGCACATCTATGTGAAACTTCGTCGTAGAAAAGCAGCATCCATCATCAAAGATTCTCACCACCAGGTTCAAGAACAGTTACTACCCCTCAACCATCAGGCTCTTGAACAGGCTCCATTTCTGGTGTTCCCACAACCAATGATCTCACTTTATCTTGTCATTTCATGGTCTCATTATTTATTGCTATTTAATTATATTTGCAGTTGCACGGTTTGTTGTCTTCTGTGCTCTTGCTCTTTTGTTGATCCTGTTTACAGTTACTATTCTATAGATTTGCTGAGAATGGCCACAGAAAAACGAATCACAGGATTGTATGTATGTACTCTGATAGTACATTTTTACTTTGAACTTTACTTTGAATGGCCTAAGTAAAGTAAGGTGTAACAATGGGATGCTGTAGGAGTCCAGTTTATGCCAATCACATTCTGGGACATGTGAAGCATTTCGGTGTGGCACAGATACAACGAAAAACCTTTCCTACAGCAGCATCACAGGCACGTCAGTACAGACAACACAATTATGCAACACGGTGAAGAGAAAGAAAAACAAGTTTGTGCAAAAAAAAGAACACTACTGGAGTCAAGTCCGTGGTGGTGCAAGAGGTGTTCTGCCACGTTCCATTTCTGAGGTAAGGTTAGGGCTGTGCAGGTCAGTTTGAGTTACATATTCAGGTACATATAATTTTTGTGAAAGGTCAAGGAGCTTGGATACATTTTGATGTTTGTTAAGATTTAAAATATTTGGTTTTGGTATGGGAAAGGATCCCTGGATGATCACAAAGTATTTTAAAAGCATTATTGAAACTATAAAACAGCAGATCATTTTATGAATATCATGGAGAATTATAGTTTATATGGGTCAGTTTCTCTAATCAACTTGAAAGGAGTATTTGAAATAAGCTGTAAAGATATCATTTCCAGTTCCATGATATTACCAAGTTGTGGTAGTCTTTTCAGAATTAAGTAGAAAAAAATCTAACTCCTGTCTTATTTCCTGCAAACTGCCTTCATTCACTGATGCCCACCTCCTCTTCAAAGTCATTGATTATTTTCTAGCTTCCAAATTCATCTTTGTCTGTCTCATAAGTCTGTGCCTGGATCTTTCCAAGCAGATTTCCGCCCATCTTGTCTCCCTTTCTCTTCACCATTTACACCTCGGACTTCAACTACTGCACAGAGTCTTGTCATCTTCAGAAGTTTTCAGATGACTCTGCCATAGGTGGATGCATCAGCAAGGGAGATGAGGCTGAGTACAGGGCCACGGTAGGAAACTTTGTCACATGGTGTGAGCAGAATTATCTGCAGCTTAATGTGAAAAAGACTAAGGAGCTGGTGGTAGACCTGAGGAGAGCAAAGATACTGGTGACCCCTGTTTGCATCCAGGGGGTCAGTGTGGACATGGTGGAGGATTACAAATACCTGGGGATACGAATTGACAATAAACCGGACTGGTCAAAGAACAGTGAGGCTGTCTACAAGAAGGGTCAGAGCCGTCTCTATTTCCTGAGGAGACTGAGGTCCTTTAACATCTGCCGGACGATGCTGAGGATGTTCTACGAGTCTGTGGTGGCTAGTGCTATCAGGTTTGCTGTTGTGTGCTGGGGCAGCAGGCTGAGGGTAGCAGACACCAACAGGATCAACAAACTCATTCGTAAGGCCAGTGATGTCGTGGGGATGGAACTGGACTCTCTGACGGTGGTGTCCGAAAAGAGGATGCTGTCCAAGTTGCATGCCATCTTGGACAATGTCTCCCATCCACTACATAATGTACTGGGTGGGCACAGGAGTACATTCAGCCAGAGACTCATTCCAGCGAGATGCAACACAGAGCGTCATAGGAAGTCATTCCTGCCTGTGGCCATCAAACTTTACAACTCCTCCCTTGGAGGGTCAGACACCCTGAGCCAATAGGCTGGTCCTGGACTTATTTCCTGGCATAATTTACATATTACTATTTAACTATTTATGGTTCTATTAATATTTAATTATTTATAGTGCAACTGTAACAAAAAACAATTTCCCCCGGGATCAATAAAGTATGACTATGACTATGACTATGACTATCACAGAGATGAGTTATGCGAGAAGTGAGGAAGGTGCAAGACAGGTATATTCCAAAAAAGAAGAAATTTTCGAATGGAAAAAAGATGCAACCGTGGCTGACAAGAGAAGTCAAAACCAAAGTTAAAGCAAAGGAGAGGGCATACAAGGATGCAAAAATTAGTGGGAAGACAGAGGATTGGGAAGTTTTTAAAAACTTACAAAAGGAAACTAAGAAGGTCATTAAGAGGGAAAAGATGAACTATGAAAGGAAGCTAGCAAATAATAGCAAAGAGGATACTAAAAGCTTTAGCAAGTATATGAAGAGTAAAAGACAGGTGAGAGTAGATATAGGACCGATAGAAAATGATGCTGGAGAAACTGTAATGGGTGATAAGGAGATGGCGGAGGAACTGAACGAGTATTTTGCATCAGTCTTCACTGAGGAAAACATCAGCAGTATACCGGACACTCAAGGGTGGCAGGGAAGAGAAGTGTGCGCAGTCACAATTACGACACAGAAAGTACTCAGGAAGCTGAATATTCTAAAGGTAGATAAATCTCCCAGACCAGATGGAATGCACCTTCGTGTTCTGAAGGAAGTAGCTGTGGAGATTACAGAGGCATTAGCGATGATCTTTCAAAAGTCGATAGATTCTGGCACGGTTCCGGAGGACTGGAAGATTGCAAATGTCACTCCGCTATTTAAGAAGGGGGCAAGGAAGCAAAAAGGAAATTATAGACCTATTAGCTTGACATTGGTGGTTGGGAAGTTGTTGGAGTCGATTGTCAAGGATGAGGTTACAGAGTACCTGGAGGCATTTGACAAGATAGGCAGAACTCAGCATGGTTTCCTTAAAGGAAAATCCTGCCTGAAAAACCTATTATAATTTTTTGAGGACATTACAAGTAGGCTAGACAAGGGAGATGCTGTAGATGATGTATATTTGGATTTTCAGAAGGCCTTTGACAAGGTGCCACACATGAGGCTACTTAACAAAATAAAAGCCCATGGAATTACGGGAAAGTTACATACGTGGATAGACCGTTGGCTGATTGGCAGGAAACAGAGAGTGGGAATAAAGGGATCCCATTCTGGTTGGCTGCCGGATACCAGTGGTGTTCCACAGGGGTCCGTGTTAGGACCGCTTCTTTTTACATTGTACATCAACGATTTGGATTATGGAATAGATGGCTTTGTGCCTAAGTTTGCTGATGCTATGAAGATAGGTGGAGGGGCTGGTAGTACTGAGGAAACAGAGAGTCTGCAGAGAGATTTGGATAGATTGGAAGAATGGGTAAAGAAGTGGCAAATGAAATACAATGTTGGAAAGTGTATGGTTATGCACTTCGGCAGAAGAATTAAACGGGCAGACTATTATTTAAATTCAAAGTTCTGAGATGCAATGGGACTTGGAAGTCCTCGTGCAGGATACCCCTAAGGTTAACCTCCAGGTTGAGTCAGTGGTGAAGAAGGCAAATGCAATGTTGGCATTATTTCTAGAGGAATAGAGTATAGGAGCAGGGATGTGATGTTAAGGCTCTATAAGGCGCTGGTGAGACCTCACTTGGAGTACTGTGGGCAGTTTTGGTCTCCTTATTTAAGAAAGGATGTGCTGACGTTGGAGAGATTACGGAGAATATTCACTAGAATGATTCCAGGAATGAGAGGGTTAACATATGAGGAACGTTTGTCCGCTCTTGGACTGTATTCCTTGGAGTTTAGAAGAATGAGGGGGACCTCATGGAAACATTTCGAATGTTAAAAGGCATGGACAGAGTGGATGTGGCAAAGTTGCTTCCCATGATGGGGGAGTCTAGTACGAGAGGGCATGAGTTAAGGATTGAAGGGCGCCCATTCAGAACAGAGGTGCGAAGAAATTTTTTTAGCCAGAGGGTGGTGAATCTATGGAATTTGTTGCCACGGGCGGCAGTGGAGGCCAAGTCATTGGGTGTATTTAAGGCAGAGATTGATAGGTATCTGAGTAGCCAGGGCATCAAAGGTTATGGTGAAAAGGTGGGGGAGTGGGACTAAATGGGAGAATGGATCAGCTCATGATAAAATGGCGGAGCAGACTCGATGGACCGAATGGCCGACTTCTGCTCCTTTGTATTATGGTCTTGTGGTCTGATGGGTACAATGTCAGTTTGTATGATTTTGACCAGATTGTATTACTATTTATTCAGTCACAGCTAGGGAGTCACAATTACATCTTCCTCCATTCTGCACCATTGCCTCTGAAGTCCATGGGCACATCTCCCTTATTCCTCTTTTTCTACTCCACAATGGCAACATCGAAAAGCACAAACAAGCTTAAACAACCAGCTTTTTGTCAGTTGCCTCTCTGTTTCTAAACTAATTATCTGACATCCAGTACTGGGTTAGCAGAAAGGGACTCAAATGAAATTCATGGGCAATATGTGCACCATTTATCATGATCTATGTTATTTTGGCACAAAATCCATTCCTCCCCCTGGTAACTGTCTGGAATGTATGAACTGATCGTCACACCTCACTATCTGGTGTGACTAAGCGGGCCCGACAAGGGTTACCAGTTGAAAACAACTGATAGTAAGCCACAGCAGCATGTTGGTGCAAAGGGATTTTCTTTAGTGCCAGGAGGAAAAAGTGCAAAGGCTGCCCAAAAGTTGTGAAGAAAAAAAGTATTACAAACAGACAAATGAAAATACACATGTACAAATATACAGAGGCTTTCTTCATGACACACTTTGTCTTTAACGTTCCAATATAACTATTCGCTCCAACCTCCATACCTCTCAGTAAAATCAAACTGAGTTTAAATCTGCCTGCGTAGGGGGTAATGCGCTTCCTCCCACTAATACAGGATGCCACAAACTGTCCCTCGGGTCTTTTGGGGTCGTTCTGTGTCTACAAACCGAGGTAGCGGGGTGAGTGAAAATAAATGAAACTGTTTGGAATGCCTGTGTCTAGAATCCTTACTTCTATAAGTTATAAACCGGTAGAGCATGTTAACTGAAGGGCTTGCTTTGACTAGCCGAACTAGCGATTGTTTTACTGTTGGGGTGTATAAATGGTGAACTCCAAAGAACTGCAGAACGGGAGGGCAAAGTGAGAGATCTACTCGAGAAGTTAGACCAGGGACAGAATGAGGAGGAGTGACTAGCCAGGCAGAGGGGCATGGTTGGCAGAAGAACTAGCACTGCCAACTTGTTCGTCACGTAAATTCTGAATTATTAACAACCACCACTAAGACTAGTTCTTTCCACTGTTATAACTCTGTCCAACTTTGCCTCAACACAGCTGCCACAGAAATGTTCAGGCATGTCTTGGTAACCTCTAGAATCAAATTTTCCAAAACACTTTTTGTTTTGGAAACATGGTAATCCAAAACATTGCATTCTGTACCCTGACTTGCATCATGTGTGGTTAGTTGATCAACATTGTGCTTATTAACTTAATTATTACTAATTATTACAGGAATTTTACTATGACTTTTTAACCCCTGAGTAAAGATTTGAATTTCAAATTTAAATCACCTTGATGACCTTGCTCCTTATTATTTGTGTAATCAGTTCCACAACTATAACTCTGCAAAATCTTTTCACTTTTTCTATTCTGATCTCTTGGAGCAAAGGAGGATGAGGGGTTACCTGATAGAGGAGTACAAGATAATGAGAGGCATTGATCGTGTGGGTAGTCAGAGGCTTTTCCCCAGGGCTGAACTGACTAGCATGAGAGGGCATAGTTTTAAGGTGCTTGGAAATAGGTACAGAGGAGATGTCAGCGGTAAGTTTTTTACGCAGAGAGTGGTGAGTGCATGGAATGGGCTGCCAGCGGCGGTGGTGGAGGCGGAAACGATAGGGTCTTTTAAGAGACTCCTGGATGGCTACATGGAGCTTAGAAAAATAGAGGGCAATGGGTAAAGCCTAGGTAGTTCTAAGGTAGGGACATGTTCGGCATAGCTTTGTGGGCTGAAGGGCCTGTATTGTGCTGTATGTTTTCTAGGTTTCTATGATTATCACCCCTCAGTACACTTAAAAATCCGACATAATCAGAATTAGGATCGGGTCCATTATCACTGACATATGTCATGAATTTTTCTGTTTTGCAGCATTATACAATGCAAGACATGAAATTACTGTAAGTTACAAAATATTGCAAAAAAAGTAGCCTTTGATAGATAGGAGAGTACAAACAATTACATTTTTATTGCACTAGTTAAGGAAGAGTTTACATGAGATTTATGGAAATGAATTTTTGTGGAATTGTGATTTCTTTAAGATATATTATCACTTATGATGTGAAATTTGTTTTGCATCTGCAGTGCAATGCTAAGATATAGAATTAATATAAATTAGAGAATTCATAAATAGTGTAAAAGAGAAACAAATGAGAAGAAGCTGTTGAGTGTGGGTTTAGATACCTCCTCCCTTATGATAGGGATGAGAACAGGGCATGTTGAAATTATGAGGTGCCCGAATGATGTATGCTGCCTTCCTGAGGCAGCACTTTTACAAGATATCCTCAATGGTATGGCCTGCGATGAGTCTACAACCCACTGTAGCCTCTTTCAATCCCGTCCACTGGAGCCTCTCCACAATGCATCAAGTTGGCATATCTCCACCATACATTTGTAGAAATGTACTCTTCTTTATGATATTTAAAATATCCTACAACGCTAATGAAGTAGAACTGCAGAAGGGACTTCTTCGTGATTGCTATGTGTTGGGCCGGGGATAGAACCTCTAAAGTGTTGATGCCCAGGGGCTTAAAGCTGCTCAACCTTTCCAGTACTGCCCTACCATGTTATTATCATACCTTTTGATTAAGATTATAAATGATATATGTATCTGAAGAATCCTTGTGAGAACACATTAGGCAAAAACACAAAACTATCCTCTTCACAACATTCACCCTAGCTCTTTATTGCTCACTTCCATTATTCTGTCTACACTCTTGGTTTTGTACTGATCTGAAATGACATCTAGGTTTTATTGTAAGCCAATATCTTACTCACATTATGTAACAATGAATAAAGTAGAAATCAAGACCCAACCAGCCTGTGAGTCAGATATTTCACAGCCTTAATGCCACGGTTCCAATCGGTTATCCCCTGGTTCCCTTTAAATGTCCTTAGTGTCACAATTGGGACTGTTGACTCCTTGTTTTCCTGTAATTCATTGTTTCCCCATGTTTCTTGGGCTCTGTAATTAAAGGCACTTGATTCTCAGCTGAACGGTTAGTATATCGTGTCAGGCTTACAGCTGCTCGGGGCTAGACCATCACCTGACGTAACCTCACGTCACCAAAGCAAGTGCGAGCAAGTCAACTTGCCGGAGCAAGTCAAGTCTTCTCCCCGAAGCGAGTGCCAGTAAGTTGCCTCCCCTCGCCGGAGCCAACCTGTCAAGTTACCGCGCCTTAGCGAGCCTGCTATGCTACCTCGCCAGAGCAGGTCTGTCGAGTTCACCCGCCGGAGTGAGACTAGAGCCGCAGTCTGTAGTTCCCAGGCCCAGTCGAGAGCTTGCCACTACTTGGAGCCACTTCGTACCAAGATAAAAGAACTGTCTATCATTGTGTGGTTTTGTCTCTTTGTGTCCTCGCCTCTGCTGGGTAGATCTGGCCGTTTGCTGCTACCTTGAGTTGGGAACTGTCTCTTTGTGTCCTCGCCTCTGCTGGGTTGGTCCGGCCGTTTGCTGCTACCCTGAGTGGGGAACTGTCTCTTCATGTTCTGTGTTCTGTGTCCTGTATCCAAGGAAGAGTCCCAGCTCTGTGTCCTGCGTCCAAGGAAGATTCCCAGCTCTGTGTCCTGCGTCCAAGAAGAGTCCCGGCTCTGTGTCCTGTATCCAGGGAAGTGTCCTGGATCTGTGTCTTGTGTCCCCGAAGAGTCCCGGCTCTGTGTTTCGATGTTCCGAGTTCCAAGTCTAGGCTCCGATGTCCCGACTCACAAGTCCGGGTCCCGGCTCCCGGCTCCCAAGTCCCAGTCCAAGTCCAAGTCTGAGTCCTGAGTGTCTGTCCAAGTCCAAGTATGGGTCCCGAGTCCTGAGTCCCAGTCCAAGTCCGGGTCCCGAGTCCCAGGCCAAGCCCAGGCCCTGAGTCCCAGTCTAAGTGCAGGGACCGAGCCCAACTCCAGCCATGCATATTCCTGCTTCCGCTTCATTCACTCCTTGATGTCTCTCTGTATAATCCTTGCTTCCCTGCTTTCCTAGTAACTATTAATAAACTCTATTTTTGTTAACGCTACAAAACGTGTTTGTGTCCACCGTGCTCCGCACTTATGACAGAATGGTCTAGCCAAACATGGACCCAGCAGACACAAACACTGTTTTCCAAATTCTCATTAGCCAGTGTCCCTTACTGGAATTCCGCCCAGAGTGCAATTTATAGAATTCAAGAAAATGATTCGAATTTCCCAGGTATCAATTTAGAAAAAATTGTGCAATTACAATGACAGTAACAAAAGGTCAATGTGTTGTTAGCCCGTTAGCTGAACGGTCAGTATATAGTGTCAGGCTTACAGCTGCTCGGCGCTACACTGTCACCTGACATCACCTCGCTTTACCAAAGCAAGTGCGAGCAAGTCAACTTGCCGGAGCAAGTCAAGTCTTCTCCCCAAAGCGAGTGCCAGTAAGTCACCTCCCCTCGCTGGAGCCAGCCTGTCAAGTTACCGCACCTGAATGAGCCTGCTATGCTACCTCGCCAGAGCAGGTCCATCGAGTTCACCTGCCGGAGTGAGACTAGAGCCGTTGTCTGTAGTTCCGGGGCCGAGTTGAGAGCTTGCCGCTACTTGGAGCCACTTCGTGCCAAGATAAAAGAACTGTCTATCATTGTGTGGTTTTGTCTCTTTGTGTCCTCACCTGCGCTGGGTAGGCCAGCCGTTTGCCGCTACCTTGAGTTGGGAACTGACTCTTTTTGTCCTCGCCTCTGCTGGGTAAGTCCGGCTGTTTGCCACTACCCTGAGTTGTGAACTGTCTCTTCGTGATCTGTGTACTGTGTCCTGTATCCAAAGAAGAGTCCCGGCTCTCTGTCCTGTATCCAAGGAAGAGTCCCAGCTCTGTGTCCTGTGTCTGAGAAGAGTCCCGGCTCTGTGTCCTGTATCCAAGGAAGAGTCCCGGCTCTGTGTCCTGTATCCAAGGAAGAGTCTCGGCTCTGTGTCCTGTGTCTGAGAAGAGTCCCGGCTCTGTGTCCTGTATCCAAGGAAGAGTCCCGGCTCTGTGTCCTATATCCAAAGAAGAGTCCCGGCTCTGTGTCCTGTGTCTGAGAAGAGTCCCGGCTCTGTGTCCTGTATCCAAGGAAGAGTCCCGGCTCTGTGTCCTGTGTCTGAGAAGAGTCCCGGCTCTGTGTCCTGTATCCAAGGAAGAGTCCCGGCTCTGTGTCCTGTGTCTGAGAAGAGTCCCGGCTCTGTGTCCTGTATCCAAAGAAGAGTCCCGGCTCTGTGTCCTGTATCTGAGAAGAGTCCCGGCTCTGTGTCCTGTGTCTGAGAAGAGTCCCGGCTCTGTGCCCTGTATCCAAGGAAGAGTCCCGGCTCTGTGTCCTGTGTCTGAGAAGAGTCCCGGCTCTGTGTCCTGTATCCAAGGAAGAGTCCCGGCTCTGTGTCCTGTATCCAAGGAAGAGTCCCGGCTCTGTGTCCTGTATCCAAGGAAGAGTCTCGGCTCTGTGTCCTGTGTCTGAGAAGAGTCCCGGCTCTGTGTCCTGTGTCTGAGAAGAGTCCCGGCTCTGTGTCCTGTATCCAAGGAAGAGTCTCGGCTCTGTGTCCTGTGTCTGAGAAGAGTCCCGGCTCTGTGTCCTGTATCCAAGGAAGAGTCCCGGCTCTGTGTCCTGTATCCAAAGAAGAGTCCCGGCTCTGTGTCCTGTGTCTGAGAAGAGTCCCGGCTCTGTGTCCTGTATCCAAGGAAGAGTCCCAGCTCTGTGTTTTGATGTTCCGAGTTCTAAGTCCAGGCTCCAATGTTCTGAGTTCCAAGTCCAAGTCCAGGTTCCAAGGTCCAAGTCCCTGTCCAAGTCCAGATCCTGAGTTCCAAGTCCCTGTCCAAAGTCCAAGTCTGGGTCCCGAGTCCCAGGCCAAGCCCAGGCCCTGAGTCCCAGTCTAAGTCCAGCGTCCAAGCCCAATTCCAGCCATGCATATTCCAGCTTCCGCTTCATTCACTCCTTGATGTCTCTCTGTATAATCCTTGCTTCCCTGCTTTCCTAGTAACCATTAATAAACTCTATTTTTGTTAACGCTACAAAACGTGTTTGTGTCCTGCATTTGGGTCCACCGTGCTCCGCACTTGTGACACTTAAAGGTGGTACTTTTTTATTATCATCAATAATTATTATTGAGGGGCGAGGTTCCCAGAAAGATCAGATTCTCATCACTTGGGTTGAGAGGCTGGTGAAGAAGACATTCGGCACACTTGCCTTCATCATTCAGAGAATGGAGTACAAAAGCTGTTTTGTCATGCTACAACTACACATGACATTAGCAAGACAACACATAGAGTTCTGGTTGCCCAGCTATCAGAAGAATTTCAATAAAATGGAAAGGATGCAGGAAATATTCACAAGGATGTTCACATCATTCTCCATAACTGCCACCTTCTCCAATGGGAATCTACCACAAAGCACATTTTTCCCTGCTCCCTCCTGTCTGCTTTCTTTAGGGATCACTCTCTACATATCTCCCTTGCCCACTCATCCCTCCCCACTAATCTTCCTCCTGGCACTTATCCCTGCAAGTATGACAAGTGCTACACCTGTCGATACACCTCCCATCCTTATCAACATGGAGGCTCCAAGGGAAGCAACAATTCACCTGCAAGTCTCTTGGGGTCATTAATAATATCCTCTACTCCTGGTCTGGCCTTCTTTACAATGGTGAGACTCAATATAGATTGGGTAACTGTTTCGTCAAAGACCTCCGCTCCATTTGTTAGAAAAGGCAGGATCTCCCTGTGGCCAGCCATTTCACTTCGACTTCCCACTCCCATTCTGACATGTCTTCTCTACTGCCACGATGAGGCAATACTCAGGTTGGAGGAAAAATACTTCCATCTGTCTGGATAGCTTCCAACCTGATGGCATGAATAGTGATTTCTGTAACTTCTTGTAAATTATTCCCACTCCTCCTTCTCTGTTTTTTCCATTCCACATTCTGATTCCCTCTCTCATCCCTTCTCCTCACCTGCCTAGCAACCCCATCTGGTGTCCCTCCTCCTTCCCTTTCCCTCATGGTCCATTGTCCTCCTTCAGATTTTAAGTCTTCCATCTATCACCCCCCAGATTCTTACTCCACCCCATTCTCCCTCCTCCACCAACCCACCTTCGCCCTTACCTGGTCTCACCTATCATATACCTGCCTGTACTCCTTCCCTCACCCCAACTTTATCTTAGAAACACAGAAACATAGAAAACTTATAGCTCAATATAGGTCCTTAGGCCCACAATGCTGTGCCAAACATGTACTTACTTCAGAAATTACCTAGGGTTACCCATAGCACTCTTTTTCTAAGCTCCATGTACCTATTCAAGAGTCTCTTAAAAAACCTTATTGTATCCGCATCCACCACTGTCGCCAGCAGCCCATTCCATGCACTCACTATTCTCTGCTTAAAACACTTACCTGTGACATCTCCTCTGCACCTACTTCCAAGCACCTTAAAACTGTGCCCTCTTGTGTTAACCATTTCAGCCCTGGGAAAAAGCCTCTGACTATCCACATGATCAATACCTCTCATCAGCTTATACACCTCTATCAGGTCACCTCTCATCCTCCACCGCTCCAAGGAGAAAAGGCCGAGTTCAGTCAACCTATTCTCATAAAGCATGCTCCACAATCCAAGCAACATTCATGTAAATCTCCTCTGCACCCTTTCTATGTTTCCACATCCTTCCTGTAGTGAGGCAACCAGAACTGAGCCCAGTACTCCGAATGGGGTCTGACCTGGGTCCTATATAGTTGTAATATTACCTCTCAACCCTTGAATTCAATCCCACAGTTGATGAAGGCCAATACACTGTATGCCTTCTTAACCACACAGTCAACCTGCACAGCTGCTTTGAGTGTCCTATGGACTCGGACCCCAATATCTCTCTGATCCTCCATACTGCAAAGAGTCTTACCATTAATACTATATTCTGCCGTCATACTTGACCTACCAAAATGAACCACCTCACACTTATTTGGGTTGAACTCCATCTGCCACTGCTCAGCCCAGTTTTGCATTCTATCGATGTCCCGCTGTAACCTCTGAAAGACCTCCACACTATCCACAATACCCCCAAACTTTGTGTATTCAGCAACTTTACCAACCCATCCCTCCACTTCCTCATCCAGGTCATTTATAAAAATCATGAAGGGAAGGGGTCCCAGAATAGATCCCTGTATATCACTGGCCACCAGCCTCCATGCAGATTATGACCCGCCTACAACCACTCTTTGCCTTCTGTGGGCAAGCCAATTCTGGATCCACAAAGCAAGGACCCCTTGGATCCCATGCTTCCTTACTTTCTCAATAAGTCTTGCATGAGCCTTATCGAATGCCTTGCTGAAATCCATATACACTACATCTACTGCTCTACCATCATCAATGTGTTCAGTCACATCCTCAAAAAATTCAATCAGGCTCAGAAGGCACGACTTGTTCATAAATCCTGCCTCTCAGGATCTTCTCCATCACCTTACCAACCACTGAAGTAAGAATCACTGGTCTATAATTTCCTAGGCTATCTCTACTCCCTTTCTTGAATAAGGGAATAACATCTGCGACCCTCCAGTCCTCTGGAACCTCTCCCATCCCCACTGATGATGCAAAAATCATCTCAGGAGGCTCAGCAATCTCCTTCCTCGCCTCCCACGGTAGCCTGGGATATATCTCATCCAGCCCTGGTGACTTATCCAACTTGATGCTTTCCAAAAGCTCCAGCACATCCTCTTTCTTAATGTTTATATGCTCAAGCTTTTCAGTCTGCTGTAAGTCATCCCTATAATCGCCAAAGTCCTTATCCGTAGTGAATATTGAAGCAAAGTATTCATTAAGTACCTCCTCTACCTCCTCTGGTTCCATACACACTTTTCCACTTCAAGAAGCCCATAGATATGGTGAATGGTGAGCAGGTGAATCTAAAGCTAGAGAGCATAGATTTAAAGTGAAAGAAGGATTGAAAAAGAACCTGAAGAGCAACTTTATCACAGAGGATAATGGGTACATAGAATGAGCTGCCAAAGGAAACTACAGAGCTGGGTACAATTACAATGTTTAAAGGCCATTTTGACAGGTATATTGATAGGAAGGGTTTAAGTGGGCTATGACCCCAATGCAGCCAACTGGGACTAGCTCCAGTTAACAACTTGCTTGGGATAAATGAGTTGGGCTGAATGGCCTTCTTCCCTGACTCTTGTTATGTTTTGTAACTTCAAGACATTAAATTAATCCAAAGAAGTTCGACTTTAAGTGAGGCACGCACGTACCATGTGGTAGCATGATATTAGATACTGAAGGAACTTGCCCCAAACATCGATTGTACTCTCTTCCACAGATGCTGCCTGGCCTGCTGAGTTCCTCCAGCATTTCGTGTGTGTTGCTTGGATTTCCAGCCTCTGCAGATTTTCTCTTGTTTGAGCCTGATATTAATGTACTTTTACATGTAACCTGTAATTAATTATTTAGACAAACAGGAATGCTTAATCAAACAATATATATATACAATATCACTCAAATATTATAGAAATATTAAATACACAACACTTCTCCCTGCTTAGTTATAAAGTCCACCTCAATATAGAATGCATCTCAGATATATACACAGTATAGTGTATAATACAACTACTCTACAGACATCCACAGCTTAGTAAATTTTAAATTACCCCATTCAAGCTTAAAGATTTAATGACTGTGGAGGATTGCTTACTCTTGTGGGATACCGTCTTTCCGTTCAAGAGGAATCATGCTGCTTGGCAAGTGAAACGAGGCTGTGAAACAACCTCAGGCTCTGGGGCCTCCTTGGTGGTGACTGTAGGAGTTGATTCTGAGACTGTAGGAAGTGGTTTCGATAGCAGTAACCAACTTTCTTCTCTATCAATTGCCTGTGCTCTCCTCACTGGCTGATGTGTCATCTGCAGATGATAATCAGACTCTATCTCCACTATGTAGGCTGATTGTAGACTTCAGGAGATGGAAACCAGTGGTCCATGGGCCAGTACTCATCGGAAGATCAGAGGTAGAGAAGGTTAGTAACTTTAAATTCCTGGGTGTCACTGTCTCAGAAGACCTGTCCTGGACCCATCACATAAGTGTAATTGCAGAGAAAGCACGATAGGGCGTCTACTTCCTTCAGAGTCTGTGGAGAATTGGCAAGACATCAAAAGCCGTGACAATCATCTATAGATGTGTGGTGGAAAGTGTGCTGACTGGCTGCATTGCAGCCTGGTGTGGGAACAACAATGCTTTTTAGCAGAAAATCCTACAAAAGGTAGTGGATTCAGCTCAGTACATCATGTGTGAAGCCCTCCCAGCCATTGAGCACATCTACATGAAACGCTGCCGTCGAAGAAGCAGCATCCATTATCAAAGATCCTCACCACGCAGGGTAAGCTCGTTTCTCGCTGCTGCCATCGGGTCAAAGGCACAAGTGCCTCAGAACTCGCACCACCAAGCTTCAAGAACAATCACTACTTATCAAACATCAGGCTCATGAACAAAAGGGGTTAACTGCACTCATTCTATTTCTGGTGTTTCCACAACCAATGGTCTCACTTTAAGGACTTGTTATTTCATGCTCTTTCATTTCATTTATTTATATTTGCATTTGCACAGTTTGTTGTCTTCTTTGTTCTTCCTCTTTCATTGATTCTGTTTACAGTTACCATTCTACAGATTTGGTGTGAACGCCCATGAGAAAAGGGATCTCAGGGTTGTATGTAGTGACATATACACGTACTCTGATAATAAATTTTATTTTGAACTTTTTTAGGAGAGTGGTCCAGTTCTGTCTGGCCAGGAGTGAAACATTGAATCTCCCTCTTTGAGGAGCCTTCAATTTGTCTCGACTGTTTGTCCTGCACACTCCTTCTGAGATTGGGTTTGAGGAGATCCAAGTGTGAACACAAGGGACGACCCAGAATAGCATAGCTGGTGAGTTGGTGGTTGTAGATTATGTTGCACTGCGATATACAGGGAGGAAATTGACGAGCTTCTGGTTCAATGTTCGTGTAGCGAGTTCTGCTGACATTGCTTGCAGTGCATTCTTTATTCTCCGCACAAACCTTCCCACTAAGTCACTTGTAGCTGGGTGGTACAGTGCAGATGTAATATGTCTTATTCCTTTCAGTTTTAGGAATGATTGAAACTGTTCGGCCACAAACTGTGTCCATTGTCACTGACAAAGTGTTCTGGAACACCAGTCCTTGCAAAGAGGCTTCTCAATAGATCAACAGTTTGCAAGGCTGTAGTAAATGTTGTTGGGAACACTTCTCGCCATTTTGTCACTGCATCCACTACTACCAAGAAGTCTGTGTCCATGTACAGTCCGGCAACATCCACATGACTCCTCTGCCAGGTCAGTGCAGGCCATTCCCAGGGATGGAGAGGAGCACGTTGGTATCCTGTACAGTGCATGGCAAGCTGTTCGATCTGTTGATCTATCCCAGGCCACCAGACAAAGCTTTGAGCCAAAGCTTTTTAACCACACCTAGATGACTGGCATGTACTGTAGCTGCATTAACACTTCAGCTCACTGCTTGGATGGTACAACTCGGAATTACTACAAAAGGCAAACCCCATCAAGGGCAACTTCATTCCGGCACTAGTAAAAATGGGGGAAGTGGGATTTCTGTTGAACACTCTAGCTATTATGGGTGGCCATGTAGACCTGCGACAGTGTGGGTCTTTTCTGATTTCCCTTTGGATCATCTCTGCTGTAATAGGGAAACTTTTGATTTGCATTAGGGAGAATACATCAAGGAGTGTCTTTTTCTGTATATTTTTCCAGTACTTCCTTTTCCAAGGATAAATGGGACAATCCATCTGCATTTCCATGATTAGTTGTCCTCTTAAATTCAATCTTGTAACTGCGTCTTCCCAGAAACACGGTCCATCTGGCATTCGTGCCGCTGCCGTTAGTGGGACACCCTTCTGTGGACTGAAAATGGACACCAGAGGGGTTGATGATCAGTACTCTCCCATATAAGCACTGGTTGAAAACATTTTACATCCTAGACCAGAGTCAAGGCCTCTTTCTCAACCTGTGCATAATGTTTCCCTGCAGCAGCAAGGGAATGTCATGCAAAGGCCATGGGGTGCTCACTTCCATCACTCTTAACATGAAACATGACTGTATGACTGCACCTACACCATCATGTGAGGCATCACAGCAGGATTCACTGGACAATGTATGAGTGCCGTGTCTGTTGTCACCATTTCCTTTACCGCTTTGAAAGCCATCTCACACTGCATTGTCCATTCCCATTTCTTCCTGATCTGTAGCGATGAGTTCAAGGGATGGTACACAGTAGCCAGGTTTGGCAGGAACCTGGCATAGTAGTTAACAAATCCTAAAAAGAACCGCAACTGTGACTTGTCCTTTGGCCTTGGAGGTTCCACCACCGCTTGAATTTTCTCAGCACACTTGTGTAATCCTTGTGTGTCAATCATATGACCACAGCAAGTGATGCTTGGTTTAAATAATTCACAATTGTCACATTGTGCTTTGAGCCCATAATCTTCTAATCTTTTTAACAGTATCTTGAGGTTTTGGAGATGTTCCTTGTCATTCTCACCAGTAACAGTGATGTAATCAGGTAACGTTGAGTGCCTGGGCAACCTTGCAGCCCCTGGCCGTAGTTTTCTGCCAGAGTGCAGGTACAGATGCCACTCCAAAAACGAGCCTATTATCGTGATAAAGCCATTTGTGAGTGTTTATGCTGAGAAACACTTTGGACTCTTCTTCCATTTCCATCCGCAAGTAGGCCTCAGCTAGGTCCGCTTTGCTGGTGTGTTGTCCTCAGAAGGGGTTGCAAAGATATCAGCTTTCCTGGCAGAGGGTATTGGTCTAATTTCAGTACTGGGTTGATGGTAACCTTGAAATCACTACGGATACTGACAGATCCATTCTTCTTGGTTACTGAGACCACTGGAGTTGCTCATGGGCTCAACTCCACCTTGGAAAGAAGTCCTTCAGCCTCCTTGTGATCTAGCTCACTGGCTACTTTATCCCAGATGGTGTAAGGAACTGAATGGGCTTTACAGTGGGTGCATCATTTTCATTTAACACTATTTCATCCTTGATACGTTTGAGTTTTCCAATACCGTCCTTGAACATTGCAGGGGACATGGCATGCAAATTGTGGATGGATCTCTAATCAAGGTATCGTTGTTTCAGCCAATCTTACCCCCATAATGCTGGCCCTTCTTTTCTTTTTACCACATACAAGCATAATATAGCTTGTTGGTTGTTGTATTTCACTGTTACAGGTGTCATGACCACAGGAGTTATCTTTTCTCCAGTATAAGTTCTTAGCTGGATACCTGCAGGGTTCAGTTTAGTATCTTTGAAATGCCATTCAAACTCATTTTGTGGAATGACTGAAACAGCTGAACCAGTGTACAATTCCATCTTAATCAATTTGCTATTCACTTCAGGTATAAGCCATATTGCTTGTCTATTGCTAATTTTCACACTGTAAATCTCAAGCTGCACAACCCTGTGGCACTCTCATCATTATCAGATTTTTCATCCACAACTTGCTATTAGTGCTATTTGTGCTATTTTTGAAATGGCAACTTGAACTTTTATCTTTTTCTCTTCCCTGTGCAGTCCAGATATTTCGGTCTACCGGACATGCTCTTTGTATATGTTCTACATTGTTGCATTAGAGTTTGCCTTTAAATCTTAACTTGTTTGGTGTTTGTGAGCCTCTGCCACAATGGTAAAACAATTTCTTTGACCAGGCCGGTTCCCGTTTAGTTAATGCAATTTTATTTATGCTTACTTTCATTCCTGACTGCAACTCAATTTCATCTCTGTCTGCAGTTTCTATTGAAACAGCAATTTCAATTGCTCTTTTGAATGTAAGCTGTGCTTCAGTTATAAGATTTTCTTGAATGCTGTTTTGTAAGATTCCACAAACTAAATGATTTCTTAATGCATTATTAAGCCCAGTATTGAACTGACAAAGCTCAGATAATCTCTTCAATTCAGCCATTAATGCTGAAATGGACACCCCTTCTTTTTGATTCTGTTTATGAAACCTAGAGTATTCTGAAATCAACAATGGCTTTGGTTCTAAGTGTTTCTACAGTACGTTTGCAATATCTGCAAAGCTCATTTCTGCTGGTTTGGTTAGAGCAGTCAAACTTCAAAGTAAACTGTATGCCTTTAAATTTAATGTGCTTAGCAAAATTGGTACTCGCTTTCCATTGGTTAACTCAGTTTCAAAATACTATTCCAATAGTTCAGTATACATGACCCAACTACCCGTTGTAAAATCAAATTTGCCTGTCTTTCCAATGTAGCCAGCCATTTCTGATTTTTTTAATGACTAGTATCACCTGGTACTCATGCTTTATGAATCAGTGAACACTTGCGTTTAACGCCTTTTTAAAAAAAACTATTGTGCTTTACCTTCCGAAGACCTCTCCATGAGCTGGGCTATTTCTTTAAAATTCTTCCATTCCTTGCTCTTTTTTTAGTTTGAAAATCTCACTGCACTTTTACAAGTCACTAGCTGTGTCAGGTTCGTTTTAAAAACAACTCATCACCAACACTCTAACTTATATGAACATATTTACTCACATCTGTAACTAAGATATCGCTTCAATAAATTATTTAAGAATGTAACTCAATTTCTTACAGCCATAAAATGTCCATTTAAATTGCAAATGTCATTCTACTCTTCAAGAAGGGAGAGAGGCAGAAGAAAGGAAATTATAGGCCAGTTACTCTGACATCAGTGGTTAGGAAGGTGTAAAATTTCAAAGTAAAATTTATTATCAGAGTACATACATGTCACCACGTACAACCCTGAGATTCTTTTTCTCTGGACATACTGAACAAACCTATAGAAGAGTAACTGTAAACAGGATCAAAGGACAACAAACACCTGTGAGTTTGACGTCAGTGGTGGGTAAATTGATGAGAAGTATTCTTAGAGATGGTATATATAATTATCTGGATAGACAGGGTCTGATTAGGAACAGTCAACATGGATTTGTGCGTGGAAGGTCATGTTTGACAAATCTTATTGAACTTTTTGAAGAGGTTACTCGGAAAGTTGACGAGGGTAAAGCAGTGGATGTTGTCTATATGGACTCAGTAAGGTCTTTGTCAAGGTCCCACAGGGAAGGTTGGTGAGCAAGATTCAATCCTTAGGTATAAATATTGAAGTAGTAAAATGATTCAACAGTGGCTGGATGGGAGACGCCAGAGAGTGGTGGTGGATAACTGTTTGTCAGATTGGAGGCCAGTGACTAGTAGTGTGCCTCAGGGATCTGTACTGGGTCCAATTGTGTTTGTCATATATATTAATGATCTGGATGATGGGGTGGTAAATTGGATGGGTAAGTATGCAGATGATACTAAGATAGGTGGAGATGTGGATAATGAAGTAGGTTTTCAAAGCTTGCAGAGAGATTTAGGCCAGTTAGAAGAGTGGGCTGGAAGATGGCAGATGGAGTTTAATGTGAGGTGCTACATTTTGGTAGGACTAATCAAAATAGGACAAACATGGTAAATGGTAGGGCATTGAAGAATGCAGTAGAACAGAGGGATCTGGGAATAATGGTGCACAGTTCCCTGAAGGTGGAATCTCATGTGGATAGGGTTGTGAAGAAAGCTTTTGGTATACTGGCCTTTATAATTCAGAGCATTGAGTATAGCAGTTGGGATGTAATGTTGAAATTGTACAAGGCATTGGTGAGGCCAAATTTGGAGTATTGTGCACAGTTTTGGTCACCGAATTATAGGAATGATGTCAACAAAATAGAGAGAGTACAGAGAAGATTTACTAGAATGTTACCTGGGTTTCATCACCAAAGTTACAGAGAAAGGTTGAACAAGTTGGGTCTTTATTCTTTGGAACGTAAAAGGTTGAGGGGGGACTTGATAGAGGTATTTAAAATTATGAGGGGGATAGATAGAGTTGACATGGATAGGCTTTTTCCATTGAGAGTGGGGGAGATTCAAACAAGAGGACATGAGTTGAGAGTTAAAGGGCAAAAGTTTAGGGGTAACATGAGGGGGAGCTTCTTTACTCAGAGTGGTAGCTGTGTGGAATGAGCTTCCAGCAGAAGTGGTTGAGGCAGGTTCGTTGTTCTCGTTTAAAGTTAAATTGGATAGATATATGGACAGGAAAGAAATGGTGGGTTATGGGCTGAGTGCAGGTCGGTGGGACTAGATGAGAGTAAGAGTTCGGCACGGACTAGAAGGGCCGAGATGGCCTGTTTCCGTGCTGTAATTGTTATATGGTTATATAGTTATAGACAGTGTGAAAGCAGATACAAGTAAATAGCAATAAATAGTGAGCGTGAAATACCAAGATAAAAAAATCTTTAATTGAGAGTAGTTATCCACTTTTGTTCAAGAGCCTGATGGTTGAGGGGTAGTAATTGTTCTTCAATCCAGTGGTGCATGTCCTGAGGCATCTGTACCTTCTACCTGATGACAGCAGTGAGAAGAGCACAGCCTGTGTGGTGAGCACATTTGATAATGGATGCTGCTTTCCTACAGCACCCTTTCATGTAGATATGCTGAATGGGTGGGAGGGTTTTACCCATGAGGTACTGGGCCGAATCCAATTACTGTGGATGTAAGGGCCACTGGGCAATAGTCATTTTGAAACATAGAACATAGAAAACCTATAGCACAATACAGACCGTTCAGCCCACAAAGCCGTGCCAAACATGTCCTTACATGAGAAATTACCTAGGGTTACCCATAGCCCTCTATTTTTCTGAGCTCCATATACCTGTCTAGGAGTCTCTTAAAAGACCTTATTGTATCTGCCTCCACCACCGTCGCCAGCAGCTCATTCCATGCACTCACCATTCTGTGTAAAAAACTTACCCCTGATATCTCCTCTGTGCTTACTTCCAAGCACCTTAAAACTGTGCCCTCTTGTGCTAGCCATTTCCGCCCTTGGAAAAGGCCTCTGACCATCCACACGATCAATGCCTCTCATGATCTTGTACATCTCCATCAGGTCACCTCTCATCCTCTATCGCTCCAAGGAGAAAAGGCCGAGTTCACTCAACCTGTTCTCATAAGGCATGCTCCCCAATCCAGGCAACATCCTTGTAAATCTCCTCTGCAGCCTTTCTATGGTTTCCACATCCTTCCTATAGTGAGATGACCAGAACTGAGCACAGTACTCCAAGTGGGGTCTGACCAGGGTCCTATATAGCTGCAACATTACCTCTCAGCTCCTAAACTCAGTCCCACGATTGATGAAGGCCAATGCACCGTATGCTTTCTTAACCACAGAGTCAACCTGAGTGTCCTATGGACTCAGACCCCAAGACCCCTCTGATCCTCCACACTGCCAAGAGTCTTATCATTAATGCTATATTCTGTCATCATATTTGACCTACCAAAATAAGCCACCTCACATTTATTTGGGTTGAACTCCATCTGCCACTTCTCAGCCCAGTTTTGCATCCTATCAATGTCCCGCTGTAACATCTGACAGCCCTCCACACTATCCACAACACCTCCAATCTTTGCATCATCAGCAAATTTACTAACCCATCCCTCCATTTCTTCATCCAGGTCATTTATAAAAATCACGAAGAGTAGGGGTCCCAGAACAGATCCCTGAGGCACACCACTGGTGACTGACCGCCATGCAGAATATGACCTGTCTACAACCACTCTTTGCCTTCTGTGGACAAGCCAGTTCTGGATCCACAAAGCAAATTTCCCTTGGATCCTATGCCTCCTTACTTTCTCAATAAGCCTTGCATGGGGTAACTTATCAAATGCCTTGCTGAAATCCATATACACTACATCTACTGCTCTACCATCATCAATTTGTTTAGTCACATCCTCAAAAAATTCAGTCAGGCTCATAAGGCATGACCTGCCTTTTACAAAGCCATGCTGACTATTCCTAATTATATTATGCCTCTCCAAATGTTCATCAATTGTGCCTCTCAGGATCTTCTCCATCAACTTACCAACCACTGAAGTAAGACTCACTGGTCTATAATTTCCTGGGCTATCTCTACTCCCTTTCTTGAATAATGGAACATCTGCAACCCACCAATCCTCCAGGACCTCTCCCATCCCCACTGATGATGCAAAGATCATCGCCAGAGGCTCAGCAATCTCCTCCCTCGCCTCCCACAGTAGCCTGGGGTACATCTCGTCTGGTCCCAGTGACTTATCCAACTTGATGCTTTCCAAAAGCTCCTGCACATCCTCTTTCTTAATATCTACATGCTCAAGCTTTTCAGTCCACTGTACGTCATCCCTACAATCACCAAGATCTTTTTCCGTAGTGAATACTGAAGCAAAGTACTCATTAAGTACCTGTGCTATCTCCTCCGGTTCCATGCACACTATTTCACTGTCACGCCTGATTGGTCCTATTCTCTTACATCTTATCCTCTTGCTCTTGACAGGTTACCACTCTTCTAGGCCACAGGTATAACTGAAGCCTGCTGGAAGCAGGTAGGGACCCCATGCTGCTCGAACGAGAAGTTGAAGGCATCTGTGAATACTCCAGCCAGTTGCTCAGCACAGGTCTTCAGTACTCAGCCAGATACTCCTTCTGAACCGGATGTTAGAGTCAATTGTTAAGGATATCATTGCAGGGTCCTTGGAGGCATATAATAAAAGTCAACATGGTTTCCTTAAGGGAAAATCTTGCCTGACAAAACTGTTAGAACTCTTTGAAGAAATAACAAGCGGGACAGACAAAGGAGAAGCGGTGGATGTTGTGTACTTGCATTTTCATTTGACAAGGTGCTACAGTGAGGCTGCTTATCCCATAGTATTATAGGAAAGATAAGCAACATACATCAAAGTTGCTGGTGAACGCAGCAGGCCAAGCAGCATCTATAGGAAGAGGCGCAGTCGACGTTTCAGGTCTCGGCCTGAAACGTCGACTGCGCCTCTTCCTATAGATGCTGCTTGGCCTGCTGCGTTCACCAGCAACTTTGATGTATGTTGCTTGAATTTCCAGCATCTGCAGAATTCCTGTTGTTTGCGTTTAAATTATAGGAAAGATACTAGCTTGGACAGAAAATTGGCTGATTGGCAGGGGGCAAAGAGTGGGAATAAAGGAAGTCTTTTCTGGTTGGCTGCCTGTGACTAGTAGTATTCCACAGGGGTCTATGTTGCGACTGTTTCTATTTACATTGGGAGGAGGGGGATATCATTGAAACCCATCAATGTTGAAAGGCCTGGACAGTGTGGATGTGGATGTGGGAGTCCAGGACTAGATGGCACAGCCTCAGATTAGATGGATACCATGTAGAGCAGAGAACAGGAGAAATTTCTTAAGCCAGGGAGTGGCGAATCTGTGGAATTCATTGCCAATGTGGCTGCAGAGGCCAAATCATTGTTATATTTAAGGCAGAGGTTGATCGATTCTTGATTAATCAGGGCATGAAGGGTTATGGGGAGAAGACATGATATTGAGGCTGAGAGGGAAATGGATCTGCCATGATGAAATGGTGAAGACTCGCTGGGCCAAATGGCCTAACTTTGCTCCTATATCTTATGGTCTAAATAAATGAACTAGTTTTAGATCTTCCATAGCATTCTACAAATTCTACAAAGTGCTGTGGTTTGTGCTCCTCTTTTGGTATGCGTGTAGCAAAAGGCACGGATAGATTCACTGGCAGAAATCCATCAAGTTTAAGACTTCCATGCTTCAATACTCTGTGCCAGAGGTCTGAAAGAACCTGAATTTGCACCTGCTTGGTTACCATTGCCATGTAGGAAACTGAAACAGCTAGGATTCTGACAGTCTCAGTTTTGCTTTTAACACAGTATTGTGTTTTCACCTCACCGACCCCCCCCCCCAAATCAGGGTCATGTGAAGCAATAGGATAAGGTGGAGGATGGTGGTATGAGCACCTGGTGCATATCACGAGTTCCGGTTATACAGCTACTGCCACCAGGCAATCTCTCAAGAGTATTGATAATAGCTGGGGTCACCTGTCTTGTAAAGACACTGCCCAGGAGAAGGCAAAGGCAAAGAACTTCTGTACAAAAATTTGCCAAGAACAATCATGGTCAAGATGTATGATCACCCATGTCCTACAACACGATACATAACGATCATGACGGTGACTGAGTGTCTGCCACAAAACCCTTCCATTAATACATTTCCTTCCCACTTCTGTAATCCTACCCCTCTGTAATATCAGATAATTTGCAGGGGAAACTCTTATTTATTGTGTAATCACACAATCAATAAAGCACCAATTATTCCAATAGCTTTCCATCTTCGATCAATAGAAGTTGGTGCTCATCAAGAGCTTGCTGCCCATAGCTTTACTATAAGTCTCATCCAGCAACCTCACTCTCAGCTCCACCGATAATGCCATCTCAATTTCAAAATCCTCAGCCCTGCTTGCAATTCATTCTTTAACTTTCATCTCCCCATCCCTGCAGCTTCCTTCGGACCTATTGAAATTATTCCAAATTTTTCCTTCTTGTGCACACTGGCTGGTCCATCATTGGATTTTGAATTGAATTGACTTCATTACTTACATCCTTCATACATATGAGAAGTAAAAATCATTATGTTACATCTCCGTCTAAATGTGTTGGTGCGTGGCCAAGTGGTTAAGGCATTTATCTCGTGATTTGAAGGTCGCTAGTTCGAGCCTTGGCTGAGACAGCGTGTGTGTCCTTGTGCAAGGACACGGACTGCTCTGCAATGACACCAGTGCCAAGCTGTATGGGTCCTAATGCCCTTCCCTTGGATAACATCAGTGGCGTGGAGAGGGGAGACTTGCAGCATGGGCAACCGCTGGGCTTCCATACAACTTTGCCCAGGCCTGTGCCTGGAAACTTTCCAAGGCACAAATCCATGGTCTCATGAGTCTAACAGATGCCTATAAAGAAAGAAATGTGAAAGTTATAGTCATTTATAATAAGTAGTATGAAAACAGAATAGTCTATATAACCTAGAAATAGTTGATTCGGCATGAATTACGCAGACTGATGGCCTGTTGGTTCTGTCTTTTATGTAGAGGTACCGTTTCCCGGATGGTAGCAGTTGGAACAGTTTGTGGTTGGGGTGACTTGGGGTCTCCAATGATCCTTCAGGCCCTTTTCACACACCTGTCTTTGTAAATGTCCTGAATAGTGGAAAGTTCACATCTACAGATGTACCACTCTCTGTGGAGGCCTGTGATTGGGAGGTACAGTTCCCATACCAGGCAGTGATGCAGCCAGTCAGGATGCTCTCAGGTGTGCCCCTGTAGAAAGTTCTTGGGATTTGGGGGCCCATACCAAACTTCAACCATCTGAGGTGAAAGAGGTGCTGCTGTGAGATCCTTGGTGAAGTTTATGCTGAGGAACTTAAAGCTGTTCACTCTCTCAACCCCAGATCCATTGATGTCAATAGAGACTAGCACAATTAGCTCCTTTGTTTCTGCGACATTCATAGTCATAGTCATACTTTATTGATCCCGGGGGAAATTGGAAATTGAAGGAAGGGTTGTTTTCTTGACACCACTGTGTCAGGGTGATGACTTCTTCGCTGTAGGCTGCCTCATTATTATTTGAGATTAGGCCAATTAATGTAGTATCATCAGCAAATTCGAGTTGTGGGTGACGACAGCCATGGGTATACGGAGAATAGAGGAGGGGGCTTAGTCACAGCCCTGAGGGGCACCTCAGAATATTTTTTCCCATAACCCTCTGAACCAGTCCCTTTCAAAGATTTACTTAGCTGTAGGACACGGAGCCCTTCGTTTTTTTGATTCTCCATCGGATGCCCAGAGTTATCTGGATCAACTTTCACCTTCAACACCTTAATTGTTATTTTTTTTTAACTATCTCCGTTGATCGGAGGCTGTGAATTGGTTGGTTTTAACTTTTTCGTGCCCTATTTGGGCAGAAAAGTTTATTTTTGATTTCTTAATATGGTTGCTAAACTTTCTTTTTAACTGCGTCATTTCTTTCTTTTCCCAGGGGATTCTGGGTGGTTACTTCTTTTTTGTCATCTTACGTATTTCCTGTGTGGCCTTAAATTTTGTAGTTTTTTAAAAAATTTTATTTTGTTTTGCTTTTTATAACTAGTTTATGTTAATAATCTTATTTTTTCTTGTTGTTGTGTTTATTCATGGGTTTGGGGTTTATTGTGGTTTTTTTTAATATATATTTTCTGGCTTTTGTTCTGTTGTGTGTGTATTTTAATTGAGTTATCTTTTTTTACTTTTTTACTGTTTTACAATTAGCTGATCTTTTTCATATTTATACCTTTTTTTTAGGGAGCATATACCGGAAGTCATGGGGGTAGTTTTAGCGCTTGCTTCTTTTGGGCGGGTCTGCTTTAGATTTTGCCTTGGAGTCTTGGGGCGGGGGGTGGCGGGAGGGGCTTCACGTTTTAGTTTTTTTCTCTTTGGGCTATATACATTATTGAAGTACTGGTTGCGTCCTTTTTCCCGGTATCTTTTGTATGTTCTGTTTCCTCTCCGGGTTCGTGGGTCGAGCCTATCGTCAATCCTCCTCGCTGTGGGTTGACTTTAGGATCTATGGAGTCTATTATTAATTTTGTCTCCTGGAATACTAACGGTCTTAATCATCCTATTAAAAGGAAAAAAGTTTTTAAAGTGTTCCGGAGACTTAAAGCACAAATTTTATTTTTACAAGAGACCCATGTACGAAGGGGGGACAGACTACGTTTTTTTAAATTCTGGAAGGGTCAACAATTTCATTCGAACTCCAATGCTAAGATTCGAGGCGTCTCTATTTTTATAGATTCCTCAGTTACTTTTATACAACAGGATATTATTTCTGATCCGAATGGTAGATTTTTATTGGTTAGTGGTTTACTATTTAATAAAAAAGTAGTTTTGGTTAATGTTTATGCTCCTAATATGGATTGTCCGGAATTTTATAAATCATTGTTTAATCAGTTTCCGAATTTGAACGAGTTTTCATTGATCTGGGGCGGAGATCTTAATACCTGTTTGTCTCCAGCTTTGGACCGTTCGGCTCCTTTACGGACCTTACCTAATAAATCTGCAACTTTGATTAACTTTTTCCTTTCTGATTCTGGGTCGACGGACATTTGGCGTTTTCTGCATCCTCAGGAAAAAGATTTTTCCTTCTTTTCACATGTTCATCATTCCTATTCAAGAATTGATTATTTTTTTATTGATTCTCGTCTTATTCCTTCAGTGATTAAATGTGATTATGATTCTATAACCATTTCGGATCATGCTCCACTTAAGTTTTCTATTAAAATTATGGCCAATATACAAAATAATAGACAATGGCGTTTTAATTCGCTGTTGCTTCAGGACTCGGACTTTGTTAATTTTATGAATGAACAGATTGAGCTTTTTTTTACAATTAATCATACAGAGGATATTTCGGTTAACACTCTTTGGGACACTTTTAAAGCCTATATTCGTGGTCAGATTATTTCGTATTCTGCTGCTTTGAGGAAGAAACAGAAGCAGGAGGAGATGGCAATTGTGGACAAGATTAAAGAAATTGATAAGAAATATGTTATGGCTCCTTCTGAGGAGTTATACAAACAAAGAACTGAACTTCAAATGGAACACAGTTTATTACTCTCGTCCTCGATTGTAAACCAATTAAAGAAAACAAGAAGTGAATTTTATGTTCACAGTGACAAAATTGGCAAGCTGCTGGCTAATCAATTGAAATCTAATTATGTTAAATCTCAAATCAATCAGATTTATAACCAAAATGATCGATTGACACTGGATCATGTGGGGATTAATCAAACCTTTTGTGACTTTTATTCTTCTTTATATCAATCAGAGTCTCCTCGAGATTCTAAATATATGAATGATTTTTTAGATAAGTTAGACTTCCCTCAGATTTCACAGGATATGTCTTCTATATTAGATACTTCCATTACTATGGATGAGATTAAGAATGTTATTTTTTCTATGAATCTGGGGAAAGCTCCTGACCCGGATGGGTTTACCGTTGAATTTTATAAATGTTTTGCTTCTTTATTGATCCCTTGGCTCTGTAGGGTTTTTGAGGCTTCTCTGAAACTTGGTAAACTTCCTGAATCCTTTAATAGAGTGTCAATTTCTTTAATACTAAAGAAGGATAAAGACCCTGCTCAATGTGCATCTTATAGACCAATATCTTTATTAAATGTTGATTCTAAAGTTTTTTCTAAGTTATTAGCAAATAGACTAGAAAAAGTACTTCCTTCTATTATTTCGGAAGACCAAACGGGTTTTATTAAAGGTCGTTACTCTTTTTATAATATTCGTACATTGTTAAATATTGTTTATACTCCCTCACAAAATGTTCCTGAGTGTGTTATTTCTTTAGACGCCGAGAAAGCTTTTGATAGAGTAGAATGGCCTTATTTATTTAAGGTGCTTGAAATGTTTAATTTTAGCTTGAAATTTATATCCTGGATTAAACTGTTATATCATTCCCCTGTAGCCTCGGTCCGTACCAACTCTTTAAACTCACCTTTTTTTCCTCTCTTTCGAGGTACTCGACAAGGCTGTCCTCTTAGTCCCCTATTATTTGATATTGCATTAGAACCTCTTGCAATTGCCATTCGAGAATCTTCAAATATTACTGGGATAACTCGGGGATTAAAGTCCCATAAATTATCACTCTATGCTGATGATTTACTTTTATATATTTCTAATCCTGAGAAATCCATTCCTGCTGTTTTAGAGTTATTAGCACAATTTGGTTTTTTTTCAGGTTATAAATTAAATCTTAGTAAGAGTGAACTCTTTCCGATTAATAAACATCTTCCCTTATATTATAAATTTCCATTTAAATTGATTGATAATTATTTTTCTTATCTTGGGATTAAAATTACTTGTAAATATAAAGATTTATTTAAGATTAACTTTTTACCATTAATAGACCATATTACTCAACTTTCATCCAAATGGTTTCCCTTATATTTAACTTTGATTGGTCGTATTAATGCAGTTAAGATGTTTCTTTTTGCCAAAATTTTTATATGTGTTTCAGGCATTACCAATTTTTGTTCCAAAATCTTTCTTTGATAAAGTTGACTCTAAAATTTCTTCATTTATTTGGCAGAATAAGAATCCGAGACTGGGTAAAATACATTTACAGAAAGCTAAGAGAGATTGAGGTTTAGCATTACCTAACTTTAGATTCTATTATTGGGCTATTAATATTCGATATATGAAATTTTGGTTACTTGATCAGGACATACTATCTATTCCTAAATGGGTAGCATTGGAACTACAATCTGTTCAGGGTTATACACTTGGCTCTATTTTAGGTTCCTCTCTCCCTTTTGATTCGAAACGCCTTAAGCAGGTCTCTAACCCGATAGTTAAATATGCTTTGCGCATTTGGTTTCAATTAAGAAAATTTTTTGATCTTAATCAATTCGGGTTAGCGATTCCTATTTTATGTAACATATTTTTTCCTCCCTCTTTTACGGATCGCGCTTTTCAAACTTGGAAGACTAAGGGTATTTAACGGTTTTTGGATTTATTTTTAGATGGTTCCCTTATGTCTTTTGAACAATTATCTAATAAATATAACTTATCAAGAATACATTTTTTTAGATATTTACAAGTTAGAAATTTCCTAAGTACTATACTTTCTTCCTTTCCAATGCTTCCTCCTACATATATTTTAGATTCGATAATTAACCTTAATCCATGTCAGAAAGGTGCATCGGCTATGATTTATAATATTATTATGAAACTTAGGAAAGCTCCATTTGATAAGATTAGGGTAGATTGGGAACAGGAATTGGGGCTTACCATTTCTGTGGATGATTGGGGGCAGATTTTACAATTAGTTAATACTTCCTCTATTTGTGCTAAACATTCCCTAATTCAATTTAAAGTGGTTCATAGAGCACATATGTCCAAAGATAAGTTAGCGCGTTTTTATTCGCATATTAATCCTTTTTGTGATAGATGTTCGGGGCAGATAGCCTCTTTAACTCATATGTTTTGGTCTTGCCCTACTTTGGAAACTTTCTGGAGAGATATTTTTAATATTATTTCTAAGGTATTAAATATAGATATCTCTCCTCACCCTATTACTGCTATCTTTGGACTACCTAAAATTTCTAGTAATCTTTCCCCTTCAGCCCGTAGAATGATTGCATTTCTTACTTTAATGGCGAAAAGATGTATTTTACAACATTGGAAAGAGCTTAATGCTCCAACTACCTTTTTTTGGTTCTCTCAGACGATTTTATGTTTGAATCTGGAGAAAATTAGAAGTAACCTTTATGATTCTTCATTTAAATTTGAACAGATTTGGGGACCTTTTATTCGATATTTTCATTTAATGTAATATATACCCTTCTTGTTTTTTTTTCACTGTTTTTAATGGAGGTCGGGATTGAGGACGTGATTTTAAGTTTAACTCTGTTTGGTTTCAAGTTAGCCCATTGCTTTGCTTTTAGTTAGTTGCACGGTGGGTTTTTTTTTGGGTTTTTTTTTCTTTTTTTTTCCATTGATATATATAAAATTTAGTATACTATTATGTTATCTTGGCTCCTTATGTTTAAAGTACATTGTTTGTAGTATTTTTTTTGGTATTGATACCTTCTGGAATTTTATTATACTTTAACATTGTATTAATGTTTATATGGTTTACCTTTTTGTATACTTATTCAATAAAAAGATTTAAAAAGAAAGCTGTAGGACACACTGCATCTACATGTATGATTTATGAAGCCAAGTCTATCATTCTTACTAAAGTCGAATTACTGCACATACATGGATCCTCCATGGAGAATTTGGAGCACCAGGTTTCTGGGAGTGTAACGGACTATTTCATCTGCTCCCTACCACCTCTTTGGTTTAAAAAACGCACAGCAGCATCTCTACTTCCTGACATTGAGGCAAGTAAGGCTCCCTCCACCCATTTTAAACAATTTTTAATGCAGCAACATTTCAGTATGGTCCCATCACCGTTTTGTACAAGAATTGCAAAACATCTGAGAGGATCATTGGGGTCTCTCTTCCACCCATTAAGTATTTATCAGGAACACTGCATTCTTAGCATTATCGATGATCCCTCCCATCCATCCAACAATTTCTTTGACCCCCTACCATCAGGCAGGAGGCGCCAAAGCATTAGGACAAGAACTGTTAGGATAGGGAAGTTTCTTCCTCCAGGCCAACAGACTGCTGAACTCCCTGCCACCAAATATGAATTTCATCATACGGTCTCATAACGTATGACCTGCCAGTAATGATATACTGTTTACTTTTCAATTTGTATCATATATGCATCTTATTATTTGTTTATGATAATATTATTTGTGTTATGTGTCTGAGTTGTATGTACTGTGTTGTGCACCTTGGTTCAGAGAAATGTTTCGTTTGCTGGTGTACGTGTACAGTTGAATGACAATAAACTAAACGAACTTGCATCTTAAGGCCATCCCACTTCATTGTACTTGCTCCATCATGTCTCCCTCATCATAGAGTCTTCCCTTTATAAAGAATATTTTTTCAAATGTGCTTTATAGTAACAGTATTTTCTACATAGCTCATAGTACAGGACATTGGCAGTCCACTTGTATGGAACAGGTAAGTTGGGGAGCAATGTAATATTGATCAGATATTCCATTTTAGTGATGTTTGTGGGACAAATACAGCAAGAATACTGGGTGGGGGATAATACTTGTTTCCTTTTCCCCAAAACAGAGCCAGGAATGAGCAGATGGGCTTCAGCTTAACATCTATCCAAAATGCAGCACATCTTATAATGCAATATTATTGTTGGGAGTTTCAAACTGAGAGGATTTTGCTTTAAGTCCAAGTATGGTACTTCAAGTTACTTCACCCAGCTGAGGATGTCAACAATGGATCCAGATAGAGAAGTTTGAAAAAAAAGACACTCATTCAAAAAAAGAGTAGCAATTAGCTTCATGCAATTGTTGATGTACAAAGTTCAGATAAATTTCTGCATGACATTGGGATGTGGAGACATCCTTTGGATGATTAATGTATTGCAATCACTTTAAACTACTGAACACAAATTTAAGTTGTGTGGAACTTAGATCTAGTCCACAGTGGAGTGTATAGCACTTCGGAATATTTGATCTGTGAAGAAAAAAAGTATTCAAATAATTCATCATGTCTTTGTGACAGCTCCAATAATTTATTCTATTTGCAGTGACACATATCATTGTTATCTCCAGGTTGTGTATATCCTGAAACTATATATTGTTCTTTTTAATATGTTATTTGAAATTTAGATTGCTATTGTATTTCTCTTATGCAGCTGAAACTCTGAATTAGAAGTATTGTCCGCAGCCTATAGAACATCACTGTGGTTTATCGGTACCATCGAGATGTCACACCAGTCAATACTAGTATGCTTCAGAGCATAGGACAAGTAGGAATCAGCATGTGCAGCATAAAGTAATGGGAGAAACCAAAAATAGATTAAGGAGCAGAAATTCGGCTAATCTACGAAGGGTCTCAGCCTGAAACGTCAACTGTACCTCTTCCTAGAGATGCTGCCTGGGCTGCTGCGTTCACCAGCAACTTTTATGTGTACCAGAGCTTGCCTTCCATTCATTACCTACTATATTTGATTTGTTATATCCTGAACTACAGAATAGGGAGACTACAGAAGCAAGATGCTATTTAGGACTTAAGAACACTATCTCCATAATCATGGATTGCACATTCTTTCCCACAGGAAATCATTTACTACTTGGTGGCTCATGGACCCTCATTCTTAACCCTTTACACTAGTGCTAGCAGATACGTTCACATTTAAACTTCATTCAACGCAAAGTGAAATAAAAACATTTTCATACGGAAAACAAAACAAGTTTAATTCATACGTTATTGACATCTTTTATGTACAGCATATACAACAATGAATGTAAGATTAGTCTGTCTTAACCACCAAGGAGCCAGGAGGCAGACCTTGTAACAAAAAAAAATGGTCCATCAACTACAAGGAAATGTCAGAGCATTCTCTAGTGGTTTTGTTCATTTGATATCAAATCTAATTAAAACTTCATCAGCTTTTTCACCTGGACTCACACTACCCAAAACTAAAACTAGAGCACAATCCTCACAAAGTGACCTCCTTAATACAGCAAATAAATAGCTGCCATGGAAACTAGGGCTGCACTGACTGATGTTATTAACATGCCTACAGGACTATGCACACTGTAGGCTAACAGCCAATTATCTAAACATGGCCAACATGATTTTTCCTGATGATTAATTTTTTGCAGCTCTCAAACAAGGTTAAAGTCTGCAAAGCAATTGAAAAGCTAGGAAGCGAAGAGCCAAAGTACACCGAAATTGAAAAATACAGATGTCATAGCATGAAAAGACTTTAAACTAATAGTATAAAATAATCAAATATTAAAAATTTAACACTGAAATATGAACTAGTTTGAATAATTTAAGTTCAATGATTTTTAGTACAAATTTTAAAAAAATGACTGCACAGCCCTAATGAAAACAACTTTTATCTCTTCAATGCTAAGGACATCACATCCAAAGGCATTAAGATAAATAATTCCCAATTGTTCCAAATCCAAAAGTCATTCTGTTTATACAAAATACTGACTTTTCAAGTATCACTAAAGTACAATCACAATCTTATCTTTCAGAAACTGAATATACAAAGCACGTTTCAAAATATTTCCAGATGCAAAGAATACAAATAACTATTAATTATATACGATTGCAATTCTGCCTGCAAAACTTCATCAGGAAATGTACATAAGGCCTCCTGTAAAATGTACATCTATATGTAGTGTTACAACCACATCTTCAAATAAAAATTTGACAATATCATACATACTTCCACTTACTAAGATTGACAATTCCAAAATACAGTACTTTCTGTACAAAAAGGATTTACTTTTGAGATGGAAAGTAATTTTGGTTTCCATGGTAACTGGATGCCTCAGTCTAATTTTTTCAATTTTACTATGCACAACTTTCACTGAAACAAGGAAACATTACGATTGTAAATTTTTCAAAATTTACCATATGAACAGAATATCATTAGCTACAGTTATAAACAAAACATATTGTCCTAATAGATAAAAAGCCAGTTCATCTTTTAAGCCATAGAAAGATAGTTTTTAAAAAATCACTTTTGATTTAAAGAACTTTACATTATACAACACTCTGCAAGGGAAGGGGAGCAAGTTAGTGAATGTACATTAAGATGCAAACTTTGTTTTCTGAAGGGTAAAAGACTTCTTAACATTTACAGCATCAGGTTTACAAATGTACAATTTTACAATCAAACTATGTATTACTACCAAGTTAGCCAAGCTTGTGATTAAACACTGAAATTGCAGATTCTCTTGTTTACAAATTGTAAACTTACATCTATAAATTGGAAATCTACACATATACACTATGTATTTAGAAGTGAAACAAGTTTCATTATTTTTACATGCGTTATTTTGGGCTACCAAGACCAGCCTTTAATGACCCATTAATTTTCAAATCTGCACAAGATTTCTAATTTTTTTTTTAAATTGAAAAAGTAAAAATCAAACTGCCACACATCCATACACTTCCTTACATTAGTAATTTAAAAATACAAATTCCTTCAAATCTTTGCAAAATAGACTGAAAAGCCAAATTTTGATAGAGAAAAAAAATCAACTTTTCAGGCAATTTTTACATTTAGGTTATGCGTATTACAATGATTCCTTAACTGCCACGTTGTCCAATGGTTAAATACATACGTATGTATATACATCACTGCTATACATTGCTGAAGTAGAAAAACAGGGCAGTGTTTATCTCAAAAAATAAAACCCTATCAAGTATCGACATCTCCATAGTAAAATAAACATCAGGAGTAACATTACATATCAGCCTGTCATTTAAGCACTTCCCTGAATTACATCAAATTTCAACAAACCAAAACCATTTGTTGTGCTATTTAAATATTGGAGTCAACAAGCATTTGCTGAAGTACAATTTAACTTCATCCTGTTTTGATTAATATAGTATTTTAATTAGCATCTCCCCCAAAAGTTAAACTAATCAACTGGGCCTGAAAAGTATCTAAAACTACCTGAATTTAAAGTTAATCTAAAGAAATATAAAATTCTTTACAAAATAAAACAAATGATTTTACAAGATATAATTTACAGCATGCACAATTTTGTTCAATACAATTATGTTAAATTTATACAATCTGTACTTTACCCAAGTTTTCCCACAACCTGGCAGCAAGAAGAAACCAAATGCACAGACTCAGGACTTCGACACGAGTTGCAATTGATTGGTAAAATATACAATTTACAATTAATTTTAAAAAATGCAACAATAAAATGTTATTTTGTCTCTCCACTATTAAGGCCTTCATTGTTTCGTACACCCAATATTTAAGTAGCACAGTTTAATATACTTCTTGTGTAAATCAAAAACTTAGAGTATTCCATTTTGCGGTCCTCCAATTGGCCCCAGATCAGTGGTATTCTTCATGTAATACTTTTCCAGTTTGGCTAAGATGTGTTTTCCATAAGTGTATTTTCGTAAGGTTGTAATATGAGGACGAATCTGTATACAAACAAAAAAAATTCAGAAATATCTTTTAAAATGACTCAAAATTGATAGGCGCATTCTACTTTAACAATTAGTGCCTACTATAAAATGGGATACATGTTATGTTAGAAGAGATGTAGCTGAAAATCCATGCATTTCAATTGCATCTTTCAATTAGCAAATACTACTAAAAATGTAATAAAATATATTTTCATTATTTACCAAATAGAAGCAAGAGTTGTAGAGCACAGAAATGGGCCCTCTTGCCCAAATTTTCCATGCAGACACAGGTGCAACCTGTAAAGCACTGGAATAACTCAGTGGATTAGGCACAATATGAGGGAAATGGGCAGTCAAGGTTTCAGGCAGTAACTCTTCATATGGACAAGAAAGTAGAAATAGCCAGTATAAAACGGTGCAAGGAAGAGGCAGGTGATAGTTGAACCCAAGGCAGAGGGTTAGGACCTAAGACAAAGGAGCAGAATTTTGCCATTCAGTTCATCGAGTCCGCACTACAGTTCCATCATGCTGATCCCGGATCCCACTCAACCTCTTATCTGCCCTCTCACCATATCCCTTCGTGCCCTGACCAATCAGGAATCTAACAAGTTCCGCTTTAAATATACCCACGGACTTGGCCTCAACCACAGTCAGTGGCAGAGCATTCCACAGATTCACCACTCTTTGGGTTAAAAAAATTCCTTCTTACTTCTGTTCTAAAAGGTCACCCTTCAAGTTTGAAGCTGTGCCTTCGAGTTCTGGATACCCCCACCAGAGGAAACATCCTTTCCACGTTCACCTTATCTAGCCCTTTCAACATTCAGTAGGTTTCAATGAGGTCCCCACGCATTCTTCTAAATTCCAGCAAGCGCAGCCCCAAAGCTGGCAAACGGTCCTCATAGGTTAACCCCTTCATTCTCAGAATCATCCTCATGAACCCCCTCTGGACTCTCTCTAATGACAACACATCCTTTCTCAGATAAGGGTCCCAAAACTGTTGATAATACTCCGTGCAGCCTGACTAGAGTCTTATAAAGCTTCAGCATTATCTCCTTATTTTTATATTCTATTCCCCTTGAAATAAATGCCAACATTGCATTTGCCTTTTTTTTTTACCACAGACTCAAACTGTAATTAACCTTCTGAGAGTCTTGCATGAGGACTCCTAAGTCTGTTTGCATCTCTGATGTTTGAATTTTCTCCCAATAGTCTGCACTATTGCTCCTTCTACCAAAGTGCGTTATCATACGTTTCTCAACACTGTATTCCATCTGCCACTCTATTGCCTATTCTTTCAATTTGTCCAAGTCCTGCTGCAATCGCATTGCTCCTCAGCAAGTCAAGTCTATTTATATAACACATTTAAAAACAACCCATATTGACCAAAGTGCTGTACAGATCAGAGCAGGATAGCTAAAATTACAAATACGAGAAACATAGACACAACCAATAAGGCAAACAGCTTATATGCAGAAAAGAAACAACACAAAGGCCTAGGCACAAGCCAAAAATCAGCCACATCAGGAGGATTCAAATGCTAGTGAATAAAAATAAGATTTGAGCCTGGATTTAAAAGAATCGATGGAGGAGGCAGATCTGATAGGGAGGGGAATACTGTTCCACAGTCTAGGGGCTACAATAGCAAAAGCGCAGTCACCCCTGTGCTTTAGATCGCGGGGCAGCCAGGAGCCCCAAGTCAGCTGACCTGAGGGACTTGGAAGTAGAATTAGGGGTAGAAGGTCTGTGATATAAGGGAGAGCCAGCCCATTTAGGGCTTAATAAACAAACAGGAGAATCTTAAAATTAATTCTGAACTGTACTGGCAGCCAGTGGAGAGAGGCCAGCACTACCTACCTCTCCACCTATCTTCGTATCATCCGCAAACTTGGCCACAAAGCCATCAATTCCACTACATAAATCATTGACAAACAATGTGAAAAGTAGCAGTCCCAATACGGACCTCTCATAGGTAGGCGATAGGGTTGATAGGCACATGAGGGCAGAAATGATGCCAGAAGGTTAAACGTCATAGGTGGAAGTGCCAAAGGATGGAATATGATAGAAGATAGTGGAGCATGGAACAACAGAGGTTGTGGTGGGGAGGGCAACTAATGGGAGAATATTGTGTTTGACAGGCAGCTGGATCAGGTGAGGGGGGGGGAGAGAGTGAGAATGAGCCAGAGATATGATATAGGGAAAAAAAGACAATTACTGGATGCTTGACCATCTGATATTCATTTTGCCCGATAGGAGATGCCGAGGTAGAATTTGAGGTGCTTGTTTCTTTAATTTTCATTTGGCTGCGAACTGGCAGTGGAGGAGGCTGTAAACAGGTATGTCAGTATGTGAATGGAAAGTTTAATTGAAATGGCTGGTCATTGGGAATTCCTGGCTGGCACAATTGACAGCTGGGATACTTGAAGAAGCCTCTTCCACAGCCAGGACATGTTCAAATGAAAATGGTGGAACGGCACTTCATGTTTCACCAGGTTGGGTAATCTCCAACCTGGAAGAGTGATATTCAAATTCTGGAATTTCCAGTAACCATTCACCCTCAGTCCCTTTTCCCTTTTTCCCCTCTCTCCTCCTGATCCAACTGGCCCCCATATGCCCATCGTCTACACCAGTTGCCCTGCCTACCTCACTTCCTTTATTCTATGCTCCACTGTCCTCTCCTTCAGCTCTTTGTCACTTCCATCCATCACCCACCCCAAGCTTCTGATTTCATTCCTGCCCTCATCTATCATCCCACCTCCTCAGCTGGGTCCACCCAACACCACCTCGTTCTTGCTACGCCCATTCCCTCCACCTTTTCACACTGGCCATCTCCCCTTTCTTTCTAGTTTAGATGAAAGACCTCGACCTGAAAAGTCGACTCAGATGCGCCCGACCTATTGAGTTCCTTCACTGCTTTTTCTGTTGCCTCATATTCCAGCAACTTGGGCTTTTATGAGGACCCAAGTGTCTTCCCAAGCTAGTTCCAAGTGCCTGCATTTTGGGCCTCTAGAGTGCAAAAGGACACAAGTTTAGACTTTGATCATCTCCGGCTTTGTTTTAATGGAATAGTAGTGTCCTACTCAGTGTTAGTTACAAAATACACAGCTATTTACAGTAACATTTTGTTTCCTTGAGCAGACAGTAATAATACTTTTGATAGTCATTAATAGTCATAAAGCAGAGCACAGAAAGGCGTCATTTGGATTATTGAGTCTGCATTGACCATTAAGCACTCATTTACACTCATCTAAGATTAATCCCACTTTACTCTCCCCACATTCCCATCAACTTCCGCTAAAATTCTTACATACCAGGAGCAATTTACTGTGTAGTGGTTAATTAAACTAACAACCTGCATGTTTTTGGGATGAGAGGATATAACTGAGCAGTACATTGAAACAGAGTCTCATGCAAACTCCACACAAACAGCACTAGAGATCAGGATTGAACTAGGGTGGCACTGTACTTACATTGTTTAAATCACTTGTGTTGAATATTAAATAGTAATTTCAATTATCAAATGTATCAATAAAAATTTACCTTGTGCATGATGATTTTACGCTGAGCTGGTTCTGCCACATCAATCATCTTCTGAACCACATAGTTAGCATATTGATCTTTCATCATTGTGTATAAGGCACTATGAGGACCATCATTCTGACAGCAGATCTCATCGATCAATAAAGCACGTTCAGTACGAGAGGCATGAGTGACACACTTTTCGACAACATTGCTGGGGGGGAAAAAATCATTAAAGCATGTTCAATCCACCAAACAAAAGATTTTCATTTTCAAATTTTGTTGTGCAGAGTAGTGGCATGAAGGATCTTCAGTGAAAGACAAAGATGGTCGAACTAGGATGTACTTATAATATTTTACCTAAAGTATTCTTACATTACACCATTTATGCCTGAACATTTCATTCAATCATGCTACTTAATGTAAAAGATAAAGATATATGGGAATAGCCTCACAGTCCTATTATTAGTTTCCAAGTACACATTTATGTGAAATGCAAATTTGTATACCTGGCAAACTTATGCTGACTTAGAGCAAGAACTTTCCCCCTTATTTCAGCAACGATCTTGCTCTTATCTTCAGGGCGCCCATGCTCCAAAACGTGCTGGATGACATAATTTCCATACTGATCCTAATAAAACACAATGAAACAAGTCTTCTGTATCAATACACAATTCCATAAACAGTGTTTTATTACAAGCATTTTTCCAATTGGCTGTTAAATTTTGATCCCCTCTTATGGTAAATGATATTGTGAACGCCTCAAAAGAAAATAAAAATTCCGAGCTCATAAAATTGAGTCAACTCATTTTACTGCACCATAGATAGGGTAGTAAGTAAAATTACAAAATGCCCTAACTGTGTGCCTATTGACAAACTTCAATTTGATAGTGTATGACAGATTAGCAGACATACATTTAAACAAGAGAGATGGCAGATGCTGGAATTTGCAGCAAAAAAAAACAAATGTGGTAAGAACTCAGTGGGTTGATGTTTCTAGCTAAACCCCTTCATCTGAACTCCAGAAAATAAAAATCACAACCCAAAACATCAACTGTTGCTTTCTCTCCTTTCCAGATGCTACCTGAACTGCTGAGGTATTTTCATTAGTTTGAAAAAAAAATTAGTTATCCATCTCACCAGGATCATTTAGTTACATTTTTTTTTAATCCGGCCAAAATTAGTATCACAAAATATATTTCAGGAAGCTGTACTTGCAACATTTCAGGATTAACCAAAGAACACCACTAAATCTCCATATTTTTTTCTTCCCCAAATCATTCATAACATTCCCTAATTTCCTTTTACTTTGTTTCGCTGGAGAATCCTATTTAATGATCTTCAAAATACGTTTTCTTATGTATCTATGCAAGGAATCTGAACCTCATTTGCTATAACCTCAGTTAATGAGAAAAGCTTCATCTCAGAAATGGGCAGGTAGCAATCAGACGCAAGTACCTGTTAGAGCTGATTGTTGAAATGGATACCTGTTTACACCTCATTACTTAGCTTTTGTTTTATAGATTAAGTAAACTAGATTGTATCACTGAGGCTACGTCCACACTACACTGGATAAATCCGTAACCAAAGCTTTTTCTCTTCATTTTGATCCTCCATCCACACTGAAACAGCATTTTCCTCCCCCGAAAACGGAGCTTTTCTAAAACACTCTCCAGAATGTTTAAATCAGAAAACGCCAGTTGGGCATTGTAGTGTGTATGGGGTAAACGGAGGTTTTAAAAAACCTGTCGTCCCTTTCATTGGTGAAGAGACCATGGCTGTAGGAAATGTTTCCAAGGTGACCCCTCTGTGGGAGTGGGGAAGATGTTGGTGGGGCCACCTGGGGGTCTGTGTGTCCGTATGTGTAGCTATTGTAGTGGCTGTGAGGTTGCTATTGTGTCATTTTTTCAATGTTCGTCGTCAGCTGGGTCATACTGTCCGTGAACTCCCTGTTGGTTGCCTCCATACGCTCCAATACTTTTTTTTTTAGTTTTAAGTCCTCCTGCGTGAGAGCCAACAGCTGTCCGTCATTTGGCAATTTCCTTTTAAGCTTTTCTGGCCTGTAACTGGACAAACGCGCACCACGTATACCCTTTCCTCTTCGCTTGTTTTCTGTAGATGTGTCCTGCGCATGCCCAGTAGGAGGCGACTCGCCCAAATACCCGTTTCAATGTAGATGGAGGTAGTTTTCAAAAATGCCTGCTGTGAATGCCTATTGTTTTTACGCAAAACCAGCGTTTTCAAAATTACCCAGTCTAGTGTGGACGTAGCCTGAGTACTAAGCACAGATAAATGAAGTTTGCAATTAAAGACAATGAATATATGATGTTAGTGGTAATGGCAAGTAATGCATGTTATATCATGGAATACACACGTTTTCTTTCTTAAATGTAGATATACTCAATTAAATATCAAATTAAAAACAGCAATAGAATTACTTATTTAAATAGATAATTATTATAATTTAACAACGTGATCCGCAAAACACTGAATGAATTAACATCTCAGAGAAGGTCATTTTTAGCCATCTATAAAACAGCGGTCTTAAGCGGACTGAAGTGCCAAACCTGATATCAAAACCATATTAATGATCCTAGAATTCCTTGCAAAAGGATGTTTTGCTTACAAATCTGTAACCTTGCCAATAAGAGAAGGTAGACTAACCGAATTCACGCAAGTGTAAACTGATCTCACCTGCACTAATTGTTCAGTGTGCTGATGCAGTTCCTCTAAGATTGGAAGAGTCTGCTCAGGTGTGCAGTGCTCCAAAATACGCTGAATAACTCGACAACCATAAGGATGCGTGGACAAGACAAATACCTAGAATAAAAGACAAAATTATTGTACAATTCTTCAATCTTTTCTCCGACACGTCATCTTGCTTTGTCAGAATCTGACAGAATAGGGTTTTTCTTCCTGAAAAAATATTTTTTTAAGTGCTTAGGTGGGAGGAGGCTGTGGAGAAAGAAAAGCAATACCCGACACCTTTTTTCCCCAGAAAGACACAGTTGAAGAAATGTGAATACAGAGTGGATTCCAGTAATTAGGCCATTGGTTGATCAAGGCAGCCACATATTTGAGACAACTCTTAAAGAATAAAAACAAATCCAGAAAACAGCCGGGATTTGCTTTGTTTATTTTGGATAATCACCATCATGTGCCATGTCGTATGACGTGGGCGATCATGGTCTATGACTATGATCATTCTTGGCAATTTTTTCTCCAGAAGTGGTCTGCCATTGCCATCTCCTGGGCAGTGTCTTTACAAGACAGATGACCCCAGCCATTATCACCGCTCTTCAGAAATTGCCCAGTGACAATGGCTGCACAACCAACTCTTGTGATGTGCACCAGCTGCTCATATGATCATCCACCACCTGCTTTCAATGTTTCAACGTGACCCTGATCAGGGGGCCAAGCAGGTGCTACAACTTGCCCAAGGGTGACCTGCAGGCTAGCAGAGGGAAGGAGTGCTTTATACCTCCTTTGGTAGAGACAGATTTCTGCCCTGCCACCCATATTTGGGACAATATGCTGCTTAATTCGGCAGAAGACTGTTGCCACACATTTTCTAACCAGCACCAGTTACATACAGTTTGTGTGTGTGTGTGTGTGTGTGTGTGTGTATTCAAAATGCAGTGATTTTTGTCATAGATAGTTGGGAGAAATAAGCAGTAAGATTACCACACCCAGCTAAGCCAAAGGCTTATTTAAAATATCCTATCTGAAAATAACTGTTGGCACCTGCTGTAACTTTAGAGTTTCTCTACTTAATTGTGATAACCTCCACCATGGGCATTTCGTTAAGGTGGTCCAAAGCACGAATTGGTCTAACAATAGCCCTAATAATAGAAGTCGACATTACTATGAGCAAAGTTTATACAGCTCTTAAATGCTTCCTTCTGATAAAGGCTTGAACACCTCATTCACACTGAAGATTAGATATTGCAGTCCCTGATTCTGTTTTAAACACAGGAAGTTAGATAATCAACCCAATCTTGCTCTCTGTAGAGAGATCAGAAAAGGCCGCAGAGGGTTGCAAACTCAGCCAGCTCCATGAGCACTAGCCTCCCCAGCATAAAGGGCATCTTCAAAAGGCAATGCCTCAAAAAGGTGGCATCCATTATTAAGGGCCCCAGAACTGTTTTGCTTACACCCCATGAAATTAGATCTTCATGCACAAGACAAAATCGATTCTGAATTTACCAGCGAAGTTTAAAGTGAATGTGCTCTTAAGATCCTCAAAGAAAAAGTACAAATGCTTTAGTCACAATCTTCCAATCCTTCATGGACATAGGGATAGAGACAGAGCAGTAAAGGACTAAAATTACTGCACTTCAGTTTAAAAAAGGGTAATGGGTACACTTGACAACTGTCATTTTAATGTCAGTAAGAACATTTTAATTATCAAGATGTTGCTTAACCAGTAAATGTAATGTCAAGCAGCACAAGGTTGGATTTACAGGAGCTAGTACATACGCAGCAAAGGATGGCTTTAAATTTTACAGACAGTAAAGTGAAATAACTTTGTAAGGGAATATTCAAGCAACAACAAGTGTATGGGAAAAGCTTTTATGATAGCTGCCAAAAGTGAGCATCAGGAAAGTTAAAACAAGCCATTAAGGAGGTGAAAGTAAGTTGTATTAGAGATGGCAATGACATTAGACTTAAAGCTCAACTTTGTGTTAAATATGTTACCAAACTTATCAGGTGAATGCTCGGAAAAATTTCTGGAAAATGTTCATAACCAAGATCGAAGAAAATGGCTTCCTTTAGAAATTGATGTTGATTTCCTTAGAGCATAAGTTAAGTGAAAGTCTACATGTTAAGCATATGGTTTTGATGAAAGAAATAAGAATTAGTTTATAGCGACTTTACTTAATATGATTGCTGAGGAATCAGCTGTTTTGCAAACAGTTTGCGGTGAGCATTTCTACAAAAAAAAGTGTGGCTGATTTAGGTGACTATCAAAACAAAAAATGTAGCAGCAAAGGTAGGCGAAGGGTTTAACTGTGTAGCTCTTCTAAAGAGAACAACTAAAATGAAAGTGCCAAGTGCCTCTCTTGCCACCATTCAGGGCCCCAAACTGTCCTTCCAAGTGAGGCAACACTTCACTTGTGAGTCTGTTGGGGTCATCTATTGCATCCGGTGCTCCTGGTGCAGCCTCCTCTACATTGGTCTTGACGTCAATGGCTTCCAGTACATTCCTTGGCCGGCACACTATTGCAGCTGGGTATGTGATAACTAGTAAGGCGAATGTGTTGATGGCTCTGATCCTGTTCTTCCCATTCAGCAGGCTTTTTAGGACCTGTTTTACTCTTTGGAGGTACTTCATGTTACAGCCTTCCTTGTGTCCTCATCGTGGCTTCTGCGTGCCTGCAGAATCCAAGTATTTGTAGCTGTCCTGTACATCTGGTATGTGGCCTTCAGGTAACTTGACTCCTTCCGTCTTGATGAGTTTCCCTCTTTTCACTACCATTCGGGTGCACTTTTGCAGTCCAAATGACATCCTGAAGTCTCTGCTGTACATACTTGTCAGGTGGATTAGTGAGTCAATGTCTCTTTCATTTCTGGCATTCAGCTTGATGTCATCCATGTACATGAGGTGGCTGATGGTCACCCCACTCTTGAACCTGTACCCACATTCACTCTTCTGAGACGATCTGGCTGAGGGGGTTCAAGGCTATGCAGAACAGCAGGGGATAAGTGTATCATCCTGGAATATTCCACATCTGATGGTCACTTGTGCTATTGGCTTTGAGTTAACTTCTAGCATTGTCTTCCAAAAACCTACTGAGTTCTTAATGAAGGTCCACAATGTCTTGTTGACCTTGTACAGAGACAAACATTCCAGGATCCATGTATGGGCATTGAGTCGTATGCTTTCTGGTAGCTGATGCAAGCTGTGGTTAGGTTGGCTTGCCTGGTCTTGGAGTCTCAAATGACTACTTTGTCTACCAACAGTTGGTGCTTGGAGCCTCTGGTTCCATTACTAACCCCCCCTCTGAGCTGGACTCAGGAATTAACACACACGTTCCTTCAGCTTGGTGGCTATGATGCCTGATAGGAGCTTCCATGTTGTTGAAAGGCAGGCTATAGGCTGGTAGTTTGATGGTGTTGCTCCTTTGTGAGGATTCTTCATTATGAATACTGCCCTTCCTTGAGTTAGCCAGTCAGGGTGGGAGCCTGCTTCAAACAGCCGGTTCATTTGAGCCAAGTAATGCTGTTAGTTTCTTCAGCCAATAGGTGTGGATCATGTCAGGCCCAGGTGATGTCCAGTTCTTCATACCTGTTACCCGTTGCTGTACATCTATTGCTGCGATAGTGACTAGCTCTTCCCCTGCGAGATTGCAGATGCTTGCTTGTAGGTCTTTCAGTCATTGGGCTCTAGTGTTATGTGATGCTTCTTTCTCCTATATACTCTTCCAGTACTTCTCAGTTGCCATTTTGGTTGGTTCAGGTACTGGCATGTTGTTGCTCTGGAACTGTGCGAATACTTTCCCCGGTTTTTTGGAGAAGAGTGCATTTATTTGCTTGGCATCTACGTCCTTACTGTACCTCTGTGGTCTGATAGCCAGAGCTGTTAACTGTTGCTTAGCAGTTTCCAGGGCTTTGGCTATGGACATGCCTCTGTATTTCCTAGTAGCCGAGATGATTCTTTGGTGTACCCACCTTTCTGCAGGTCAGTTAGGGTACGTCCACACTATGCCGGATAATTTTGAAAACGAAGCTTTTTCTCTTCGTTTTTCCCTCCCGTCCACACTGAAACGGTGTTTTCAGCCCCCAAAAACGGAGATTTTCGAAAACACTCTCCAGAGTGAATAAATCTGAAAACGCTTAATATCCAGCGTAGTGTGTACGGGGTAACCGGAGAGATTTTAAAACGCTGTCATGACAACACCTCAACAACAATGCTTTTTTCTGCTTCTGCTTGGTACTGCGCAAGCTGTTATAACGCGCAGTTGGTGTGAACGGCGTGAGAGTTAAATTGTAAAGTGAGTTTTTTTGACTATTTAAAAACGCTGTCATGATGTGCTGGAACAGATGTTCGTTGTTTTCTTGAACGCCACCACCTAACAATTTCAGAACAGACGGACGAGACTGAAGCCAGTTGACCCATCCCCTGTTTTCTGTCCTTGCTTGTATGAAGGTGGTTTACCTATTTATGCAAGTACTTCTCTGACAATAGATGTGTAACAGCCTAATGTAACATTGTATGGAGATACAAGATAACGCTGATGCAGATGTTTTATACATTTAACAAGGTGCTTTATTAATGTAACAGAGTTAGTTTTTCAATGTTCGTCGTCAGCTGGGTCATACTGTCCATGAACTCCCTGTCGGTTGCCTCCATACGCTCCAGTATTTGTTTTTTTTTTAAGTTTTATGTCCTCCTGTGCGAGAGCCAAGAGCAATTCCTTTAAAGTTTTTCTACTCTGTAACCGGACAACCGCACACGAAGTACACCGTTTCCTCTTCGCTTGTTTTCTGCGTGTCCTGCGCATGCCCAGTAGGAGGAGATTCGCCCAAATATCCGCCTAATGTGGACGGAGATATTTTGAAAAACGCTTAGTGTGGACGCCTGTTGCTTTTACTCGAAACCGGCGTTTTCAAAATTATCCGGCGTAGTGTGGACGTAGCCTTAGTCTGCTGATCTCCACTCCTGTGGTTTTCATCTTGGCTTCTAATCGTCGTCTCCACAGGGAGTTATAACAGTACATTCCACTGTATTTTATTTTGTAGCCCAGCATTTCTAGGACTGCTGGTGTTGATACATATATCAGGTTATTGATCTGTTATACTGGAGGCTGCAATTGTGAGCAGTGTTTCTAGCATGCTGTCTGATGGAATTTTAATCACTAAATCTGGGGGGGAGGGATTGGTCCGTTGACTTGACTGTCGCCAGTTTAGCCTCGATCTTTTCTTTGGTTGCAGCAGCCAGCGTCAATATGCCCCCAGTTGAGGTTCAAACTTGCATTTCCTGTGTACAAGTGATGCTATTACCTTTGCACCATCTGTGAGTTGTGGAGGTGGGGTTTGAACTCATATTTTCCAATCAGCTTGGTTCTGCAGCAATATTGCTGTGGTGCATCATGATTGTTTGTTTTCCAATTCAAGATGTGATAGCAATCCTCTAGCGACAACGTTTGATTGCTAGGTAACCAGTTGTTTTTCTGTGAATGTGGATGATGGTTTTCGTTGTTGCCAAAGTCCCCACGTGGACTTGATGTATCCTCTTTCATGTGGGTTGCTGCTAAAGTAGCATTCCATTAATTCCATGTTGTCCAATCTCGGCTATCTATGATTTGTTCCAGTAGCCAATTTCTCGCCAGAAGGTCCTCGGATCCCTAATCACTGGCATGGACCTTGTTAATCCAGGTGATGTCCAAGCTGGCATGATTCTTCTTGTTATTGTCACTCTCATCTGGAGGTTTTTGTTTGCAAATGGAGCGTAAGCATGAGACGGCCAGTCCAAGACCCCTACCGGGCCGCCAACATGGGACCTGAACCTAGACCCTCGCGCCCCGGAGCTCCAATCGTTCTCAGCGTCAGCCTCCAAAGTTTATTAACGTTCTTAATAAGAATCTTATTTCAATTATGCTACTTTCTTGCTTGTTTAACAGTCCAATATGAAAGTAAAAACTCACTTTGTTTACACTTTTAAATAAAAGTGCACTTTGTTGCAGCCCTTAGTCCAAAGCAATTATGAAAGTAAGAGAAAGGTTTGCCTTCAGAAACAGAAAATATAGAAAATAGGTGGAGTAAGCCATTCGGCCCTTTGAGCCTGCACCGCCATTCAGTATGATCATGGCTGATCATCCAACTCAGAATCCTGAGCCAATAGGCTGATCCTGGACTTATTTCATAATTTACTGGCATAATTTACATATTACCATTTAACTATTTATGGTTCTATTACTAACGAAAACCAATCTCCCCCGGGATTAATAAAATATGACTATGACTGTGACTACCAGCCTTCCTTCCATACCCCCCCATCCCTTTAGCCATAAGGGCCAGAATTAAGTGTCAAAAGGTATATGCACATTTTATCAAGTATGGAAATTAGTAAAAACAAAATCTTGGAATCATTTTCTACACTTAAGATTTCAGTTCTCAGAAAAAAAATTCACACAAGAGCCATCAGCTTTAAATCCTGGATACTAACAAATCTGATTACCTGTCCTGGGTGCAGCACATTTGTATAATCATAAGAAAAGCATACCAGCATCTTTACTTAGCATCAAAATCAGGTTTAATATGTTGTGGAATCTGTTGTTTTGTGGCAGTACAGTGCAATACATAATAAAATGTACAGTACTGTGTAAAAAGTCTCAAGCACCCTAGATTTTTCATATCAATTTTGTTTTAGATGTTTATTTTTTGTCTTTTGCATTAGTGTGCAGTAGAAAATATCAAATTTTAGATGACTAAACATTCATTTTTCAAAAAAATGTTGTATTTTGTTAAAGAAATGAACATACTAAACTTTTCAAATAAAAACTTGATTACTTTGTAGGTATATCGCCCAGTGCATAATTAAACAAAGATAACAAACATGTGCTAATGATCAATAACATGAGTTGAATGAACTAAACTGATTAACTGAAACAGAAATGGTATAGAAGGAATCAAACTGGACAACGAAACTAAAAGGTGAGGGGGTGGTAGGTGTGACAGTTTAACCTTCAAATCATCAATTCTTACACAATAACAAGAATACAGCAACAAGATAGTCATCCTGTATTATAAAGGCCTCTCCGAAGCAGAATATTTGCAGCAGCAGGAGTTTCAAGATGTGCTGTCGAAGCTCTTCTGAAGAAGCACAAAGAAAAAGGCAAGGTGGAGGACCAGAAATGCAGTGGTCAGCCACAGAAACTGAGTGCAGCTACCTCAAGAAGGCAACATCTATCAAAGATCTCCACCATGGCATCCTTTTGCAGCCACCATCAGGTTGGAGGTACTGACATCTGAATTCCCACACCATCAGGTTAAAGGTACAAAAGTTTAAAGTCTCACACCATCAGGTTCAGCAACAGCTACTTGCCTTCAAATCTCCCTACCCAGGCTTGTGCCCTGGAGAGGACACAGTCCACCAGAGGCGCAAACCCATGATCCCCTGGGATCGAAGGCTGCCTAATACTATTACTACTTCCCTTCAGCTCTTTAGTTCTTGAACCAAGCAACAAAACTCTAATCACTACAGTTTGGCAATACTATGAACAAAGTGGACTTTGATTATTGATCTCATTGCGTTGTCTTGTAAAACATTGGGCATAATTTACAGCGCCTTGTAAATGTATTCAGCCCCACCCTTTATACATATAAAAGGAATATTACAACCAGGGATTTCAATCAATTTAACTGAGAATTTTTATTCTCCTTTCCCCCCACAGTGGAGCCCAAAAACAGGGAAAATAGTAACGCATGAAAAATTAAATATTCAAAGACTGAAATGTCAGCAGTTCAAAAGTATTCATCCCCTTTGCTCAGTACTTAATTGAACCATTTCTAGCAGCCGTTACAGCCAGTGGTCTTTTAAAATAAGTCTCTATCAGCTTTGCTCAACATGATGGAGCAAGATTTACCTCCTTGCAAAAATCGGTCAAGCTGTGCCAGGTTAGTTGATGAGCAGCAGTGGGCAGCAGACTGGAAGTCTTGCCAGAGATGTTTGATCGGGTTAAGGTCAGGACTCTTGACTGGCAGTGAACTCTGGGTCGTTGTCCTGCTGAAATATCAACTTCTTGCCAAGCTTAAGATTTCTGGCAGAAGCTAGCAGGTGTTTATCCATAATCTCTCTGTATTTAGCAGCATTCATCTACCCCTCAATCCTGACCAGATTTCCAGTCCCTGCTGCTGAAAAGCATCTCTATAGCACAATGCTACCTCCACCATACTTGAAAGTAGGAATGGTATTACCTGGCTGATGTGATGTATTAGATTTACGCCACATGTACCATTTAATGTTCAGGCCAAAATGTTTCACTTTAGTCTCATCCGACCACAAGACCTTCTACCATATCTACACAGTATCTTCTAAGTCTTTATGGGCAAGGGTACACTTTATTTAGACAAAACTTCTTCCTTGCCAGTCTTCAGTAAAGACCTGTTTTGTGCAAGCCATAGAGATTGTGGAGCCATAAACCTCGTCTCCAGTTACAGCCGTTGATTTCTGCAACTCAGACTGACTGTTGACATCACATTAGCCTCTCTTACAAGCGCCATTTTTCTCCAGTGACTAAGTTTAGAGGGGAGGCCTGACCTAGGCAGTGTGGTTGTGGCTTCATAATTTTTCCACTCTTTCATGATGGATTGCAGAGAGCTCCAAGCTATATTCAGTGCTTTTTGGTTTTGTACCCTTCCCCAGATTTGTGCTTCTCTATTAACATTCCCCTGACTTGTCTGGAATGCTCCTTTGTCTTCATTTTGGTTTGTTCTGTTGACAACCTATCATACTGTTGGACCTTACATACAGATGGAGTATTTATTCTAATGAATTCATTGAAAATGATCCTCCAATTTACTGCATCAACAAACTGGGTGAGTTAGTAATACTACATCTGGAAAGGAGAAACTTAGCGTAATTACAAAGGGAATAATAGTTTTCAGCCTCATAATATAGGTTTATAATTATTAATATATTGTTGACAGGTTTTGGATTTTTTCTTTTGATTTGACAATGTTTTGTCGATTAGCTCCAAAAAAAGTCCCACTTCAATATATTTTAAATTTTGGAAATGAGACAGTAAGATATGAAAATAGCTGTGGGGGCTGAATACTTTTTTGAGCCACTGTATATTTATGTTTTTCTTGTGAATATTGCTTATACAATGCTATGTGTCTATGATGCTGCTCCAAGTAAGTTTTTCACTGCACTTGAGCAGCAGACAAGATTTACATTGACAATATTCAGTTGAGGAATATTCCTTTTAAATTGAATATTTGGATAAATATAATTAATCACAATTGCAACAAAAATTGTCTATCTATCTGATATACACTAGTCTGATTATATTTGGATTTTTAGAACTTCCATTCAAGTGAATGCTTAATAAAAAAAAACTTGCTTAGCTGGAAACAATGGTATAGGATATAATTCCGGAAAAATTCAGCTACTAAAATTGTAAAGATACTTGTTTATTTAATGCAAACAACAGGAATTCTGCAGATGCTGTAAATTCAAGCAACACACATAAAAGTTGCTGGTGAACGCAGCAGGCCAGGCAGCATCTCTAGGAAGAGGTGCAGTCGACGTTTCAGGCCGAGACCCTTCGTCAGGACTAACTGAAGAAGCTTCCTTCAGTTAGTCCTGACGAAGGGTCTTGGCCTGAAACGTCGACTGCACCTCTTCCTAGAGATGCTGCCTGGCCTGCTGCGTTCACCAGCAACTTTTATGTGTGTTGTTTATTTAATGACCTTGTTCAGCTATATTAAAAAAATCTGCCTAGGTACCAACAACCTATACTTATATTGTCAGACAAGTAATTCACTGATCACATAAAAGTATGCCAAGCATAATATTGTCATATTATTGTCTTAATTTTACAAAAATGTATTTCTGGTACCTTCACTTGTTGAGAATGCATATTAAAAGCTTGTGAACATTCTCCCTATGATTCATTGCTCCCTTTTGTAACATGCTGTAGGGTTTCACTGCTGCGTAACATGCTGTAAGGTTTCACTGATAATGTAATGATTTCTCTGTTGCAGCAATTTTTGGGTTATGACTAGAGATAACAGGGTTGGAATGCTGTTGTTCTTTCATGTGAGTCTGGAAGAGAGATTTTCGCGCGGTCTTTTGCTGGGGAGAATGAAGTATGGAGAGAAGACACAAATGGAGAAAATTGGTAGACTGCCGGACAGGGTGGGCTTGGAGCGAGGGTCTGAAGGGCAGCGACGACGGAGGAGGCCAATGGTGGATAATCGGCTTATCAGAGAGCTCCAACATTGTGCAACAGACTGTTTAATAAGATTGGGCCCTTTTTCCCTTTTTGTTTCTTTACTAATTGTATAGTCAAAGTGAGAATTATAAAGCTTAATCGCATATTGTGTACTGTGTTATTTCAGGGTACTGATTTGTAACAGGGGACACATCCACCCAAACGAGATTTCTTAAGTTTAGCCGGGCTGGGGGCTATAACCCCCTATATTAAGCCGCTAGCCGAAGTGAGAGTTACACTTTAAAAGCAGACTAGCAATATACACATTGTATTATACTACAATCGCTTTACATTTGGTGAGGGGTTCAATCTGGAATTACTATTTAGTAAAACTATGTTGAGTGATAGTTTAAGAGAGTTCTTTAATTTTATCAGTTTTGGTACTTGAGAATAATTCATCACCACATAAGTGTTTCACCTCTTGGGATGAGGTATAACCACTAAAAGGAAATAAAGGCATAGATGTAGCATGGTACTTGATATGGTTATCTTTACTTTAAAGGAGTTTCATTGGTCATAATGAAACAAAGGTAACTGCTCACCTGTCCTTTAAAAGCGTCAATGATGAACTGGAGTGACTGTGGTTGCACACACTCAATACACTTTTGAACAACATGGTTTCCATTTTGGTCCTTAACACATTTTAAAACGTGTCCATCTAATTCTTTTACCATGTCATTCTGGAATGAGAAGAACACCATTAGAAACAGAATTTATGAGAAAAATACTGCAATATTTAATAGTGTATAATTATTTTTTTAAAAATCTGTTCAAACTTACAATTACCTGCTGGTCTGCTGAAATGGATTCTAAAGCCTTCTGAATAACACGACAACCGTACATCTGGAGAGCCAAAGGTAAAACATGGCCACGGATACGCTGGGCTAAAGCTAGCTTCTGATCCAAACTTCCAAACTGAAAAGGTTGAAACAAACCATAAATTTCAAGTCAAATGATATGTGAATCCAGCAACTCAAAGACTACAAAATGTGAGAGTGCACAAGCGAGTGAGAAGCAGAGTAGAAATCATGAGCCAGAAATTAAGTAATGATATTCAACCTAACAATTTAAGCAAGTATGTAAAACAGATTGCATTGAGCATCACCGGCACTGAAGCGCTGGTAATTGGTTGCCAAAGGAAACCAACATTCCCAATATATTTGCTTGTAGAAGTGCCATAAGTTGTTCAAAGCTCAATTCGACAACTAAACATATTTATCAAAATAATTTAAACATTTTTATAGGCCTTATGACAATAAACAGAAGGGAAGATGATCAGAGCTACCATAACTTTTTTCTTATTTGCCTTTAGCTTGCCTTATTTCAAATTTAGAGGACCTTACACTTCACAAATTAAAAAAAAGGAAAAGATCAAGTTAACAGCTAAAGAAATTACACATTCAGCAACTTCTTTCTAAAACAACGAATACATTACCAGCTATATGTGATCCACTGGAGATGCACATTTGTTTCCTTCGTTTTTAGATATAATAATATTTCACCATAACTATGGACTGATATTTGATTGGAGCATGAAGCATAGAAGAGGGAATTAAGCAGATGATCATAGAGGAGACAAAGAATACAAGCTTAAGGGATTGTTTGTAGGACTTAGTGGTTTACTGAGGTTCTGCTGGATTTTGAACATTTCAATCATGTGCGTTGAATGCAGTCTGGTTTTGCTTTGATAAGTGGAAGGTAACAACTGCACAACACAAGCAGCAAGAAGTGACCATCTTGAAAAGTTCAGCAATGATCCTGAGTCTCAACTGCATCATTCACATAGTGGGAGTCACTGGAACACAAGCTGGCTACAAGCCTATGACAGGAATAGGTACTCTATGGTAAATGCGTTAATTTCCTTTCCTTACTACATGTGAACCTCTTGTTAACTTCCTAAAATGCGTACAGTGACAATATTTGGTAAGCTCAGTTATCCAAATTATTTGATTTGTAGCATAAAACATATAAGCTTAAGCAATACAACTAGATGAAATTGACAGCATGTCACTCAAGACAAGTGTAGTCATACTGCGTGAATACTGGCTCCAAGTGATACATCACTGTTATTTGGATGCAACACAGACAAAATGCTGGAGGAACTTAGCAGGCCAGGCAGCATATATGGGGAGAAAAAAAAACAGAGTACAGTTGACATTTCGGGCCAAGACCCTTCAGCAGGACCCTTCTCAAGCCTGTTGAGTTCCTCCAGCATTTTGTGTGTGTTGCCTGGATTTCCAGCATCTGCAAATTTTCTCTTATTTGTGACTGTTATTTGGATACTTTTTTTCCCCACTTCAAATCATTTTGTCTTCACAAACTGGTTAACATTCTGGAATTTCCAACCTAATACTACATCAACATCAACCAACCACAGCAATAATTCAGAAACTACTGACAGCATCTCAGTGTAAGTGAGCAAGGGCGTTACCTATAACCATGTATATAAAATCTACTCTCCTTCTAGTTCTCTGACTCTACTTTCAAAGAAAATATCCTCTTTGCATTTACCTTGCCAGTCCTACTCAGAAGTTTTTGTATCAATGAGATAACATCTCATTTCATCTAATCTTCAGTGAGAATGAGAATATTCCTCTCAACAAACACTCCCCTCCTTGGGTATGAAGACCAAACTGTACACAGCCCACAAAATATACACATTGTATTCTCATTAAAATTTACACCATGTAGTACTTCTTCCTACAAGGCAAAAAATCTACAAAGTAAAGTGATACATGTATGCCTACCAAAGAAATTAAATACATTATTATCGCAGGGTATGTTGGAAGTTGACTGAAATAGCAGCGGTTCTGGGGATTGGCAACATTTCATAATTTGGCAAAGCAGCAATAAACTGACTTAAAGATGGGACAGAACAGGAGTACAAAACTAGCTAGAAACAAAAAAAATAACTGTGAGATTTAAAAAAAAATATAGATACGAAAAAGGGAAAGAAAAAGGGACCATCAATGTGGGCCCCTTCCAAATAGGGCAAGGAGAAATTATAATGTAGAACTAAGGACATGACACAATTAAACAATTACTCTGAATTGTCTTCAGAATCAGAATCAGGTGTAATATCACTGTCATAAGTTGTGAAATTTGTTGTTTTGTGACAGCAAAAAAAAACTCTAAATTACAATAAGCATATATAAAAAAAATCAAGTACAGGTTTCCCCCGCCATCTGAAGGTAGAGCGTTCCTATGAAATGGTTCGTAAGCTGGAATGTCGTAAAGCAAAGAAGCAATTACCATTTATTTATACGGGAAAAATTTGTGAGCATTCGCAGACCTAAAAGTAACCTGCTAAATCATGCCAAATAACACATAAAACCTAAAATAGCAGTGACATATAGTAAAAGCAGGAATGATATGATAAATACACAGCCTATATAAAGTAGAAATACTTCTCTACAATTATTGCTGCACTGTTCTCCGTAGCGAATATCTCACACAAGCGCTCTCTGCAAAAACAGTGCAAGTGCTCTCGGCAAAAACACTCTCTCCAGTAACCTTTAAGCTATGAAGCTGCCAAATCATACCAAATAATGCATAAAAATACACAGCCTATATAAAGTAGAAATAATGTATGTACAGTGTCGTTATCACTTAATGTATGTACAGTGTCGTTATCACTTACCGGAATTGGGAAGACAGCGCCAAGCACACTGGTGTGTGAGGCTGAGTCGTCAGAGGTTGGGGTGGTGCAGTGGCCCCCACCACCAACCGATACCGAACCGCGAAGCATGCAGCGATACAGCGGGGGCCGGGATGCACCCAGCACATCTTTAAGAAAAAAGCTGAAATAAACAAGCTAATTAATTAGGTGCCGCCCGGCACGTAAATGTCGGCCCAGTTCAGAGGCGACGCAGTCGGCAATCGCCTCTGATCTGGGCTGACATTTACGTGCTGGGTGGTACCTAATTAATTAACTTGTTTATTTCGGCTTTTTTTTCTTAAAGATGTGCTGGATGCCTCCCAGCTACCGCTGCATTCTCCGCGAATCAGTATCTGTCCGAGGCCCGGGGGTTGGGGTGGTGGGACACTGAGATGTCATCTCATCGTCGTCTGTTACCATCAGGGCAGGCAGGTCATCTTCTTCTATGTCTGCCTGCCTCGATGTCGAAGGGTGAGGTTCATCATCTGCTGTGGAAGGCTTGAGAAATGACAATATGCTTGACTGCTAGCCTCGTGCATTTTTCTATCATACAGTTCTCTGTAAGCACTCAAACCATCTTGCAAATATGCCCTAAAGCGACGTACCCTTTCAAAATTAAAGTTGTACTTTATCATTGCAGCGAAAATCTCACACAGTTGCTTCATGTTCAGTTCCTGGACGACTTCCCTTCCGTCCATTAGCTACGGCATTCGGTTTTGATTGTTATCCTTTCCTCTTCCAATTGCATCAGCTCTTCATCTATCAGTTCTTGGTCATGGGATGTCAAAACCTCTTCAATATCATCTTCGTCAACTTCCACAAGCCAAACTCACTTTGTCCTTGCTTCGTTCACCACTATCAAAACGCTTAATTATGTCTAGTTTTATGCTAAGTGTAATACCCTTACGAGCTCTTTTAGGCTCTTCCGATACCTGAGAACTCATCTTGCTAACGGCTGCTCACAGGCACGTGTTTAAGCAATGCCGGCTAGAATGCAGTTCCGGGGGAAGGCGCTTGGCTGCTTGGTGCGCACGCTGCTTTTTTTCGCGCGCTGCCTTTTATCGTAATAGTGAAAACACCTTCTGTTAGCAAAAACAGATAACTAATGTAGGTCTTTCGTAACAGTGAGGTTTCGTAAAGCGAACGTTCGAAAAACAGGGGACACCTGTAAATTGTGCAAAGAAAATATAAAAAACTACTGATTATAGTATTCATCATCCATTCATAAATTTGATGGCAGAGGGGAAGAAGCTGTTCATGAAATATTGAGTGTATGTCTTCAGGCTTCTGTACTTCCCCCTTGATGGTAGCAATGAGAAGAGGGCATGTCCTGGGTGATGGGGGGGGGGTCCTTAATGAAGAATATCAGCTTTTGAATGAATCCTTGATGCCAGGGAGGCTAGTGCCCATGACGGAGATGGCTGTGTTTACAACTTTCTGCAGATTATTTCGATTCTATGCAGTCAGTGGCCCCTCCATACCAGACGGTGATGCAAGCAGTTAAAATGCTCTCCATGATACATCTGTAGAAATTTGCAAGTGTCTTTGGTGACATACCAATTCTTCTCAAACTCATAATGAAATATAGCCACTGTCTTTGTGATTGCATCAATATGTTGGGCCCAGGATACAGCAGATCCTCAGAGATGTTGACACCCGGTAACTTGAAATGGCTCCTTTCCACTTCTGATCCCTCACTGAGGACTGGTTTGTGTTCCCCCAAATTCCCCTTCCTGAAGCCCACAATTAACTCCTTGGTCTTAATGACGTTCAGTGCAAGGTTGTTGCTGCAACACTACTCATCCAGCTAACCTATCTCGCTCCTGTATACCTCGTCACCAAGCATACAGATGGTGTTTGAGCCACACAATCGTGGATGTAGACAGACTATAACAGTAAGCTAAGCACACATCCTTGAGGTAAGCCAGTAGCGATTGTCAGCAAGAATCAGATGTTATTTCTGGTGTGCACAGACCGTGGTCTCGTATTGAGTCGAGGACCCAGTTCCAAAACATACAGAGGCCCATGTTCATGGAAGATAATTAAAACTTGTCAGATATACCAGCAAATAAAAGTTCGAATGAGAAGGTAGTACTACCGTCGCCCTGTACTCAGCCTTATCTCCCTTGCTGATGCATCCAACTATGGCAGAGTCATCAGAAAACTTCTGAAGATGACAAGACTCTGTGCAGTAGTTGAAGTCTGAGGTGTAAATGGTGAAGAGAAGGGGAGACAAGACAGTCCCCTGTGGAGCCCCAGTGCTGCTGATCACTCTTACTTCTATTACTATTTATTATTTATGGTGCAACTCTAAGAAAAACCAATTTCCCCCGGGATCAATAAAGTATGACTATGACTAAAGGAAGTACAGATTAGTGGTAGAACTTTGGAACTCTCTATCCTGCCATACTGCGGTAGCTCAATGTATTAAACAATGATTATTACACTTCTGGGCACTAAAGGAATTGAGGGATCCAGACAAGGTTGAAAAAATAATCAGCTATAGTATTCATTATGACAGAGAAGGCTCAAAGGGCCAGCCCTTCACAGATAAAGCCCTCCCCACCACTGAGCACACCTGCATGAAGCACTGTTGCAGGAAAGCAGCACAATTTATCAGGAACTCTCACCACCCAGGTCATGCTGTCTTCCTGCCATCAGGAAGGTGGTAGAGGAGCTTCAGGACTCACACTACCGGGTTCAGAAACAGTTATTACCCCTCAACCATTGGGCTCTTGAGCCAAAGGGGATAACCACTCAACCTCACTTGCCCCATCACTGAAATGTTCCCACAACCTACTGACTCACTTTCAAAGACCCTTCATCTCATGTTCTCCATATTTATTGCTTATTTAATTATTAGTATTACTACTTTCTTTTTGTATTTGCACAGTTTATGTCTTTTGCACACTGTTTGAACCACGAAGTTGGTGTGGATTTCCATTGATTCTATAACGGTTATTATTCTGAATTGTGTGTCAAATCGTTGTGACACATCTAACGTGGTAGTGTAGTGGGTTGTGCTTGTTGCTCTCGCTTTCAGCTTCCACCGCTGGCTAGCAGTCTCACGAAAAGGAGAGCTGAATGTGGAAGTCTCTCGTTGCCAGTATATAGAGTCCTCCAATAGCAAGCCTCATGTAGTGCCTCCTTGCTGGCGACACATGGAAACTGAACTCCTGTCAAAGTCAGGCTGAACTACAGAGGGCAGGGAGGAGGTCTGGCCCCTGAACATGTAGCAAGCAGGCCCACCGGTTCTCATGAATTCAGATCCCCGGCTAAGGGTAACTAGCCCCACAGCCTTTTGGGTAGCCTCCGGAGAGAAGACTACAGGAGTAAACCCAGACAGAAAATCTGGAGTGGAGCCCCTATGGCAGCTGCACATCACTGAACATCCTTCTGGCAGTTCCTGCATCCAAGCTGGTGCCAAACATATTGCTTTGCTTTCCTTTCGACTACACTGGTGAGGCTAAGGGGACTTTGACGACTGGGCACCCGAGGATTTCCATTCTTTCTGCCCAGGTTTGTGGAAAAACTCCATTGTCCTTCAAGGCAGATCGGTGCTATCAAACCAATTATGCTATATTGGATTTATTGCAAATGTCTGCAAGAAAAAGAATGTCAGGGTTGCATATGGTAGCATTCTGTACTTTGATAATAAATTTACTTTGAACTTTGAAGGACGAGACAGTCCATTCTTGGCCCTGATGTTACTAGCACACCCAAATCTTCAGAATAGAACAGCTAATTAAAACAGCCATTATATTAAAATAATTATCAAGCAAGCTTCAGAAAATATGCCTACCTCAAAGAACTTCTGTATTACATAATTTCCAAACACATCAGTCATCAGCTGATATGCTGCTTGCAGGATTTCACTGAAAACCATCTGGCGTTCTGCAGGGGTGGCTCGCTCCAATTTTTGCTGAATGAATCTGTCAGACACAACCACAAACACCCCCAAAAAATATAATTGACTATATGCTAATAGCATTGTAGAATCCATTTTTGTTTTAAATATTTCATCAGGCAAATGAGTAGTATTCTTTACATAACCAAATACTCAAGTTAATTACAATCCATACCCTGTAGCTGTCAAAGCTGAGGTGACCAAAAAACCATAAGTCATAGGAACAGAATTAGGCTACTCGGTACATCGAGTCTTCTCTGGCATTTCATTGTGGCTGATTCATTTTCTCTCTTAATCGCATCCTTCTGCTTTCTCCCTAGAATATTGCACGCACTGATAAATCAACAACTTATCAACTTCCGCCTTAAATACACCTAGCCTCCACAGCCACCTGTGGCAACGAGTTCCACAGACTCATTACCCTCCGGCTAAAGAAATTCCTCCTCTTTGCCATTATAAATACATATCCTTCTATTCTGAGCCTATGCCCTTTGGTCCTAGACTCCCCCACTACAGAAAATATCCTCTCCACATCCACTCTCTCTAGGCCTTTCAACATTTGACAGGTTTCAATGAGATCCCCCTCATTGTTCTAAATTTTAGCGAGTACAGGCCCAGATGGTTCACATAAGATAATCCTTTAATTCCTGGAGTCATTCTCATGAGCCCTTTCTAATGTTGGTACATCCTTCATGAGATTAAGAGGCCCAAAACTGCTCACACTTCTCCAAGTAATATCTCACCCAGTGCTTTACAAAGCCTCAACATTACATTCTTGCTTTTATATTCTAGTCCTCTTGGAATGAATGCTAACAACACATTTACCGCTGACTCAACCTGCAGGTTAACATTTAGGGAATCTTGCACAAGGGCTTTTGCAACTCGGATTTTTGAATTTTCCGTCCATTTAGAAAAGTCTATGCTTTTATTCCTTATGCCAAAGTGTATGACCATACACTTCCTGACACTGTATTCCATTTACCACATTTTTGCCTAATCTAAGTCCTTCTGCCGACACCCTGCTTCCTCAACACTACCTGCCCCTCCATCTATCTTTGTATTGTCTACAAATTACCACAAAGGCTCAATTTTGTCAACCAAATCTTTGACATATAATGTAACAAGAAGTGGTCCCAACACTGACCGCTGCAGAGCACCAGCAGCCAAACAGAAAAGGCTCCGTTTATTCCCACTCTTTGCCTCCTGCTAGTCAGCCAATCCATGCTAGTATCCTTCCTGCAATATCATGGACTATTAACTTGTTAAACAGCATTATGTTTGGCACTTTGTCAAAGGCCTTCTGAAAGTCTAAGTACACTATGTCCACTGATTCTCCTTTGACTATCGTGTTAATTATTTCCTCAAAGAATTCCGACAGATTTTCCCTCAAGGAAACCATGCTGACTTTGGCCTACTTTATCATGTGCCTCCAAGAACCCTGAGACCTCCAATAGATGATATTTTTTATAAGGTAAAACTTTATAATAATAAAAAATAGAAAATCTTCCTCCTTGGTGGCAGTTTTAGTATGTCTCAGAAAGATAAAATCGGTTATTCCTGAATAATTTAAACAGAGCATAGGTGCCATGGGATCCAATAGAAGACTTGGAAATCACTGAATTAGTTGCATAAATTTAAATACAATCACTAACAAATATGTAACAAAAAATAGTGAATAAAAGCCTGAGACTATAGTCTGCTTACGTCACCAAACTGTTGGTGAGAGAGTAGGTCTGGAATGCACTAGTAGCACAAGTAATGTAGGCAGACTGAATTTAGCATTCAAAATGAGCTAACAATATCCAAAGCTATTTCTAAGGCATACAAGCATTGTGCACACAAAAAGCTAAATGCACACCACAACTCTATGCTGTAACTATTGTGATTTCCTTCATGGCATTAAAACCATAGAAATAATCATTATGCTTCATATAATAATCAATATTAAGTATAAAAATATATACCCATTTTTTAAAAATCCACAAATCATTACCTAGACCCATGTTGGTCCTGGGAGAATTCAACTATGTGGCCAACCAGGTCACGTAACTGAAGATTAGGAAAACGGTTATTTCTAAAGTCCTCTAACAGCCTACTACGGCCTGAAGGCATAATATCAGATCGGCTGTAGCGAAGACGAGAGGGAGGAAACAGCTGGCTGCTAGAACTGAACAGACTTGTTGAACCAATTCCACTACGACTTTTAGCTTCAGCACCAGGTGCTGCAGAAATGAATCGACCGCTGCCATTGGTCAGTCCACCTGCAGTGAAAATACATGATGAATCTTACAAGACTGCCCACGTTTTATATAATTGCTCAGCATGAAAATTCAAGTTTCACAATAAGGGAATATGAACCATTATCTTCAACTTGCGCTTTCCTTCCTATCTAAAACTATGTCATAAACAGTACTGTGCAAAAGTCTTAGGCACAAATATATAGCTAGGGCGCCTAAGGCTTTTGCACAGTACTGCATTTGTCAAAGTGGAATGGAAAGTGAGTTTGTAAATCTGGCAGGAGCAAAGGATGTTGGGGATGACGAGTGGAGTGCAGTGGGAGGGATGTGGAACAGGTGACAGAGAAAGTGTGCCAAGGGTGGGGTTGGTGTGGGTGCAGACACACCCAACCCTGAGACACCAGCCATCAGGTATGGACAATTGATTCCAAACAAATTGGTTTTTTGATCATTACAGAATGCCTCGCAAGTGCTTCCTGCTCCCTCCCCTCTCCTCTCTCCCTTTCCCAGCCACGATTCCCCTCTCCCTGCCCTTGACCCGCTCTCATCCAAAATAGAGACCCATATCAGAATCAGGCTTAGTATCACTCATATGTCATGGAATTTGTTTTTTGTGCCCAAGACTTTTGCACAATGCTGCATACTACCAAATAACTGAGCTCTTCCACTTTTTACGCACAAAAAATGCAAATGATACTATTCCACAGAATTAAAACCTATTCACTTTATAATTTGCACTATTAAAAGACATGCTTCTGTTAATTACTGATAATGGCTCTTTCTTTTCCATTAAGAAAAAAAGACTTTCTTTGGCATAAACATATAGCTGAGGATTACCACATTAAATGATAAACCAACCAACTTGCAAAATCATAATTAAAAACCAATCTTATCTGGAATGTACAATAAGCAACTCTCAAAAAAGGTAGTTTTCTTTTGCATGAGACTGAACAGAAGAAGCACAAGACCAGCTAACAATTTAGATACAAATAAAAATGCACATTCAATCAAACTAACATGCAGTATGGAATAGCAAACATACCAAGATGAAGAGTAGATGACGATCCCTGTGTGGAAAGAGATGGAGGTGGTGTTAAAGAATGACTAGGCGTCTGGCTAGGAAGGGGCATGCCAATTGGACCAGGCGAAGAAGAAAATCCCAAGCTGTTGTAGAACTGTTGTCCAATTGGAGGCAAATTGCTGTTGGGCCGTTTGTACAGATCAGAAGCTGTAGACAACGAATCTCGTCTTGATACACTGCTGCTTCCAGAGCTGCCAACTGTAATATCAATATTTTGAATAAAGACTAATAAAAACATTTACCTTTTTATCATCAATGACTGCTACAACCATAAAGATACATTAGAATCAAGGAGGAATGGCTGTGATGATTAACAGCTAAATTGCTACCTTCTTGTCTAGGCATCTTTCTTGTCATTTAAAATCATACTGACCAATGTTCACAGAACAGTAACAGTACTTTCCACTGGGAGGTTAAACTTTAAAGCAAAAACCAATTTAAGGACAACTAAATGAAAGAAAACCTACAAAACAATAGAGCATTTTTTGGAAACAGGGCATAGATAGAACAGTGGAAATTAAATAAAAATAACCTACGAGAATTTTAAAAATATATGTCTGTAATGCCTAATATCAGAAATGATAAATTGCTAGATTTTGAAGAAGCTGTTAATTAGGTGCCATAAGGAAACAAAATATATACTAAAGTGGGGAGGCGGGGGGCAAGTTTCAGTAACATAACTAAGGTTATGTAGCACTTGTATCTTTACAATAACTAAATATATCTTAGGTCAGACCTTGCGAGCTAATAATGTTGCTCTTAATGGAGTTGCCTATTTTTAGCCATTAAAACAAAAGTCTGTAACTTTCGTGCATCTGCTATCAAATGTCAATCTGTTAATTAGAAGACTTCCCAACTCTGAGCAATCTTGCTGATCTGCCTTAGAATTTACAGCTGGGGGGCTCACCTCTCCGATATCATACTAGGTGAGACCTTGTATAAAATTCCATTTGGGATCTGTAAGGCTATGGATTAAGCGTTCAAAGAGAAAGCACCATTTGCAGAGGGATTTTGTTTTGAAAATTAATTTAAATTGTTTTCTACAATTTTAGTAAGTTTTAGAAGTCACAAATACTTTTAAACTATTCAATATAGCAAAGTTGGACCAAAGACTACCAAATGTCAACACTTTCAGAGTTGGTTTGCAATAGGAGCACAGTGTACTTCAGATCAAACCCTGGAAACAAGTTTATGCTCTTCACCTCCAATTATGCAAATAAATAGCTCATTTACTACTTTTCATTTTTGCCATTGACAGTTATCTAACAATGAATGAAATGTTTTTCATCAATGTAATTTTGAACATCTAAGGTGTTGAATGTGCATAAGTGCAAGATTAAAAAAAATAAACAAAAAGAAAACCAAAAAAAAACAGCAAATGCTGAATACCTTAAGAACATACTCAAAATACTTTAAGTATGGACGGATCTGGGGAGAGGGAAACATTTAATGATCTTGCAATGAAGAACATGTTCGATTTCAATGTAATGACACTACTTCCCCTCAGCTTCCAGGATTTCGAAGTGATAATTCTCTCTGTGAATACTTGGTTCACAATTCCATGTGCACCAACATCCACTCCCCTTTTCCTGAAACTGCAAATGATGTAACACCTGCCCTTAAACATCTTCCCTTTCAAACACTCCTTACCTGTACTTCTTCTGATTGACTATACTGCACTCAGTGCTCAATGTTGAGATACTTCTGCTCATTTCACAAGGGTGACCTTAACATTCCAATTGCCTAATACTTTAACTCTCCATGCCAGTATTAATTATATTTCATAAAATAGTATCAATATGGTGCAATGATATCATCTCAAGGCCAACCAATTGTAACCTTTCAATCCAAACACATCACTTTAAAGAGAAGGTTCTGCATCCAGCTCTAGTTGTTCTGAGCAAGCCCAACATTAGCCCAACTAAATCACTTTAATTCCTGACTGTTACAACCCTCTGGATGCATCAATGAATTCAACAATTTCAGCAGACCAGCCTTTCCAGTAGTATTTCCAACATCCTCTCATTTCAGGATTTCCAACAACGGCTATACCTGTTGTTACTGTTGTTGTTGCTATTCCAACAATTTTCTCTCTCTCTCCTCATACATTTGTCCACAAGAAGATTGTCTGTGGTTAACAAACTTCCACATCTTCTCCCAACCAGTACCACCACCATTTGTGTCACCCAGCCTATTCTCATTGCTCTTCCCACTGCTGACCCTTTTCTACAACTTAAAACTATTTCTTTCTGATGAAATCATTGGCCTGGTTTTAACTCTAGAGACACCGCTGATGTACTGAACAATCCCAAGTTTTGTTATTCTTTCATTCATAGTAAACATCAAGCAGATTCAGAGACAACATAGTTAATACTGGCCAGTCAGCACAATTTAAAAAATCAATTCTTTCACAAGGTGATTCTGATGATTGTTGAGACCTGTTTGCACACTACAGTCCACATCATTCTGAGTGTGTGAAAGTTACTTGCCGAGGATACAATAATATCTTCATCTGATTAGAAGAAAATTTGACCAGGCTTTTTTTTTTAAAAACAAACATGACTTCTAATCTTTTTAAAATAAAGCAGAACCAGAAAAATCAGTCAAATCTTGAACAAAACTTAAAAGAAAATGCCAAGGCAGAGGGAACATGCTCTTCAAATAAAAGATTCACACAATGTTATCAGGGGGAAAACTGGAAGTCTATTTAAATAGGCCGAACAATTTCTGCAAAGAAAAGAGGTCAAAAATATGGTAATAACTCAGGATAATCGGGCTGGACTTTAAAGATTTTTTTGTCTTGCAAGAACTCAACCATCCTCAATCTGGAATAATTTAACGGTGCAGGACAGAAGATACCGATGAACCTGTTGGTGTCTCTACCTTCAGGACAATCCTCTACTACATGCATTGAGTTCTTACTTTGCTTTTGTATACAAAAATAACGAAAAACACGTGTTTAATGCGCAATTTGAAACTAGCAGGAAAGAACAAAGGGCTAATTATTGAAATATTTGGTATTAATCTGGTTATTAATCAAGATGAAAACCATATCAAAATCTACACGGAGCTTATAACCATATCGTCCCCCCCACCACCGCCAGATGCAGTAAACTCTCATTTATCTGTATTTATGCATCTGGAATTCTCACGTAAAATTCTAAGAACTTCATTTCAAATGTTACACAAAATAACTGTAAAGGCATTTTTAATTGATTGATGTTTATATATCAGGGCAGTGCAGCAATATCTTCTTTGAAGATATGGCACTTGCTTTGAAAAATTAGTCATTTATTTGATTTATTTTTTCTGTATTTTACAGTAAAAGTTTTTTCACCTTAAAATACAGAATTGTCCATTGATTTTTAAAAGGGTATAGAGATGACATACAGTTCTACATTTTATTTGGATATATGCATAATTTCTATGACAAGTATTAATCTGAAAATGGTACAAATAATGATAATCATGCACAATTATTTAGTCCCATTTTCCACCAAACTGCAAAGATGCCAATGAATAAAAGTTGATTTTGTTACAGCTATATTTTTTGTTATATTTGGCTGATGCAAATACTTCGACATAGCATGTTTGATAGAAATCCATGGTATGCAAACATGCTGATGACTTAGGCATTACTCACCTGCTGATCCAAATCCTCCAAGTGCAGAGCCAATAGCAGCACCCAGTGAGTTACTGCTCCCAAAGCTAAGTGATGTGTTGCTTGGCTGGCCTGGCCCTTGAGAGAACAGTGAACTGCTCTGAGAACTATTTGAAAGGGAGCTGCTGCCATAAAACGAGCTTGACTGCAAGTTGTTACTTTGTTGCTGCTGCTGCTGCTGCTGTTGTGGTTGTGTTCCAATTGGACGGAAGAGACCATTTGCTGCTGCTGCTAAATTGCTTGCTGTTCCGTTAGCTGAAGCTGCCACAGCTGTTTTAGCAAAATTACCAAAAAAAAGCCAAGACAAATGTTAAAGTTGTTAAAACAAGGAAATGTCACATTTTCTAAAAATGGCTCCACTGAGGGAGATAGAGAAACTTATTTAAAGTGCATAATGAGATCAACAAAAAATTTGCATAGAAAGCTATGTGAGGAATAATCTAGAACAAATTAACTTTCACAGAACCTCCAGTTAAATTATAAAATGAAACATAAATGAAACTAGAAAATTACTTGGGCAATCACTCTCAAGAAATGGGATGCAGTATCTCAGTAATTAAGATCTAATAGGATTGAGAAGTCAAACTACCCACCTTATAGGACCTTCCTCATTCTACAAAGGAAAACATCCTCCACATATCAATAGAATTGAGCCTAGGTTACCAATGGGAAAAATCAAAAGGATGAAGGGACCATCATACCGTGCAATAGGTCTCAAAAGGAACTTCGCCCTAATGATGCAAGGCACCAGATTCTTTATTACACAAGAGAAGCAAAGAGATCAGAAGACCAAAATTCTGTACAATATTCTTCCGAAAAGGACATATTGGGCTTTCTGGGGGAGGATGGTTCCTGTGGAAAATAAGGAGCATCCTATGTGGCAAGGTTACTTCTTCCACAGTTCAGCATCCTCCACAACCAAAAATGAAACATAATGAAATGACATCCTTTGAAAAAGACGGAAAAATGAACATTTATTGATCATTCATTTAGAAACACTGTCAATAGATACTGCTAACAACAAGGCTAATCAAGTACACCTATTGCTTCAAAATTAGCGAGAAGGAGGAAATATTTTTTAAAAATTAGCGCAGCTTGCACTAGCTTACCAAATTCTGGAATATCATCCATTTTTAGCCAGATGGATAGTTTTTGGTAAATTGGACACGTTTCCAAAACAAATAAAGCAAATTCATTGGGATCAGACTTTAAAATATAAGAAATGAATCTGTATCCAATGGAAATGAAATTCACTAAGGCAAAAGGAAGGATGCTTCCTTCAATTTAGTTCAGTGAGCATAAACATGTGAATTCAATTCTTTGCCCGTCTTTTTCTAAGATCATTGATAAATTCCACACCCTGCCCCAAAGGTCTTTAAAAAAGAGATCTCGATTTTTACTTCAAAGGTGACACACTTAAAATAGTTAAGTTGTTACAAATAAATTGGCTGCCTATGGATTAAATGAACAAAACATCTCTCAACCATGATGAAAGAACTTGTGAATTAACAGACAAGGTGATACAGATGTAAACAATGCCATAATGAAGGTAATGGGTTCAGCAAAGGTGATCAGACTTTTTTCAACAACAGCATAAGAATACACAACAAGTAGATTATTTTGCAAGTGGACACAGTTGAAGGAATAGCTAAAGTCATTTTAGTTCATGTTCCAATCAAAGGACGAGTTGCATGAAAATTCTCAATATGGTGAAATGAAACAACTTCACAACTTGACCTAAGCCACACTCCATCTCATTTTAACTCCTGTGAAAATCAAAAACACTTGCAAAACAGTTGTCTATGGTTCAGACTTATTTATGACTACTTCCACTGCTGGGATGCTAGCCCCTTCAGACATTCAAGTAGAAATAGATCACTTAGTCAGATTTTGATAAAAGCAGTTGGAATTTTTTTAATTTATAGAACTTGGGGATTAATTAACTTGTGAAAAATTATCCTTGACAAACCTAGATCTAGATATATAGATATGTACAATCATATTCCATGGAAACACATACACCTTAGGTCAAGCTAACAATGTTTCTGGAAAATCACCAGCCTTAAATACGATTACAGGTGGAAGACAGTGGCATTTAGTTCTTCATTTTAGATCACAGGAGCATCAGACAGTTGTAGATAATCTCTAGAAATTACCTTTATTCATTTCTATTTTATGCTTTCTTAAATTCTAACAATTTTGCATATGAAAGTTAGACCTCAGACTAAACTTAGTGTATGCACAAAATCCAAGCATACCATTTGAGAATTTACACCAAGTAGCAATCTGCCCAGAAGGCAGCAAAGGTAGAAAGATTTGCCAACAATAATTATGGTCACCATGATCGCCTACGTCAGGGGTCCCCAACCTTTTTTGCACCACGGACCGGTTTAATATTGACAATGTTCTTGCTGACCGGCCGACCGGGGTGGTGTTCAAGTTCAACAGTGCGTGACTGCATGTTCTCCAATCCAGGCAACATCCTTATAAATCTCCTCTGCACTCTTTCTATAGCATCCACATTCTTCCTGTAGTGAGGTGACCAGAACTGAACACAGTACTCCAAGTGGGGTCTAAGGTCTTATAAAGCTGTAACACTACCTCATTGTTCTTGAACTCAATCCCACAGCTGATGAAGGCCTACACACCATGCGCCTTCTTAACAACACTGTCAATGTGCGCAGCAGCTTTGAGTGTCCTATGGACGTAGACAACAAGATCACTCAGATCCTCCACACAGCCAAAGAGTCTTACCATTAGTTTGATATTCTGTCTTCAAATTTGACCTAACAAATTGAACCACCTCACACTCACCTGGATTAAACTCCATTTGCCACATCACAGCCCAGTCAGTAAGTGTTATCAGCAAAATTACTAACCCACCCTTCTACTTCCTCATCCAGGTCATTTACAAAAATCACAAAGAGGAGGGGTCCCAGAAAAGATCCCTGTGGAACGCCACTGGGTCACTGTGCTCAATGCAGAATATGAACCATCTACAACCACTCTCTGCCTTCTGTGGGCAAGCCAATTTTGGATCCACAGAGCAAGGTCTCTTAGTTTCCCAAGCCTCACTACTTTCTGAATGAGCCTTGAATGGGGGACCCTACTGAAATCCATATACAGTACATCCAGTGCTCCACCTTTATTAATGTGTTTTGTTACCTCCTCAAAGAATTTAATTAGGCTTGTAAGGCACGACCTGCCCTTGACAAAGCCATGCTGACTATTCTTAATCAGATTATGTCTCTACAAATGCTCATAAATCCTGCCTTTGAGGATCTTCTTTAACAACTTGCCCACTACTTAAGTAAGATCACTGGTCTATAATTTCCTGGGTTATCTTTACTCCCTTTCTTAAACAAGGGAATAACATTTGCAACCCTCCAATACTTCTCCTGTCCCTATTGAAGATACAAAGATCATCACCAGAAGCTCAGCAATCTCGCTCATTTGCCATAGTACCCTGGGGTACATCTCGTCCAGTCCTGCGACATATCTAACTTAATGCTTTTCAAAAGCTCCAATACATTCTCTTTCTTAATGTCTATAAGCTCAAGCATTCAGTCCGCTGTAAGTCATCCCCACAAATGCCAAGGTCCTTTTCCCGGTGAACTATGAAGCAAAGTATTCATTAAGCACCTCTGCTACCTACTCCAGCATGCACACGTTTCCAGTATCACACCTGATTGGTCCCTTTCTCACACAACTCATACTTTTGCTCTTCACATACTTGTAGAAAGCCTTGGGGTTTTCCCTAATCTTGCTTGTCAAAGTCTTCTCATAGCCCCTTCTAGCTCTCCTAATTTCATTCTTAAGCTCCTTCCTGGAAACCTTGTAATTTTCCAGAATACTCTCAGTACCTAGTTTCTTGAACCTTTCATTAGCTTTTTGTTTGTTCTTAACTGGATTTTCCATGTCCTTTGTACACCATGGTTCTTTTACTCTACCATCCTTTCCCTGCCTCAGCGGAACATATTTATGCAGAATGCCATGCAAATGCTCAGTGAACATTTGCCACATTTCTGCCATGCATTTCTCTGAGAACATCTGCTCCCAATTTCTTGCCTAATAGCATCATATTTCCTCCTACCCGAATTAAATGTTTTCCCAAATTGTCTGCTCCTATCCTTCTCCAGCACTATGGTAAAGGAGATAAGAGTTGTGATGACTACCTCCAAAATGCTTTCCCACCAAGAGATCTGACACCTGACCAGGTTCATTTCCCAACACCAGATCAAGTACAGCCTTTCCTCTAGTTGGCTTATCTACATATTGCGTCAGGAAACCTTCTGAACACATGTAACAAAATCCACCCCATCTAAACCCCATGCGCTAAGGAGATGCTCGTCAATATTAAGAAAGTCCCATCACAACAACCCTATTGTTATTGCACGGTTCTAGAATCTGCCTCCCTACCTGCTCCTTGATATCCCTGTCACTATTGTGGGGTCAATAAAAAAAAAGCACACTGTAGAGTTTCTACCACTAACTTCCACCCACACTGACTCAGTAGACAATCCATGACTTACTCCTTTACTGCAGCCTTGACATTATCCCAATCTAAACATCAAGCATTAAGTGCAAATATGAGGAATTCTGCAGATGCTGGAAATTCAAGCAACACACACACAAAATTCTGGTGGAATGCAGCAGACCAGACAACATCCATAGGAAGAAGCAGTCGACGTTTCGGGCCAAGACCCTTCATCAGGACTGTGCTTCTTCCAATGGATGCTGTCTGGCCTGCTATGTTCCACCAGCATTTTGTGTGTGTTGCTTGAATTTCCAGCATCGGCAGATTTCCTCATGTTTGCATTTTTAAATTAACTACTGCGAAGCCTCTTCCAGTGATGCCTACACTGAAGAAGTTTAAATCTTCTCTTCGACGGGAGTTTAGTGAAACCCTCTCTCACTGCTCCCCATCTGTAGTTTCTTCGGCCCTTCAACTTTAGTCCTGACAAAGGGTCTTGGCCCGAAACATCGACTGTGCTTCTTCTGGTCTGTCTGGTCTGCTCTGTTCCACCAGCATTTTGTGTGTGTTGCAAGTATAAAGCGCAGAGCTTTTTTCAGGATTCAAGAACACGTCCAATACTAATTTAATGTAAATAGGGTTTCTGCTTCCAGCACCTTGTTAAGCATCAAGTTCAATCTCAAGTTATTCCTATCTACTCTCTTGCCCATTCATATGTTTTCACACTTCATTTCAGTCTCACTTCAGCCTCTTTTGTGGCAAATAAAGCTACCTTAACTTACACAATCTCCTCTCATAGCTAGGATTTTCAGGATTTGGAAACAGATTTGTAAACACAAGGGATCCTGAGATGCTGGAAATCCAGAGCAACACACACAAAATACTGGAGGAACTCAACAGGTCAGGCAGCAGCTGCAGAAATGAACAGTCAACATTTATGGCTGAGATCCTTCACCAGGATTGGAAAGGAAGGGAGAAGAAGCCAGAATGAAACAGAAAAGAGAGTCTTTGTAAATTGTCCTTCCGGGCTCTCTGGTGCAACCCCATTTTCCCTGTCATTTGGTGATCAGAAATGTACAGAGTAATTGAGATATGAGTACATCAATGAATAAAATCATCTTAAACCCAAATATTCATTGATCCTTAAATATAAGGAAGGTTGATTACTGCCCAGAAATGGATAGGTTTTAAAATTGATTGATTTAAGAAATCCGGTTAACTTCTCTTAAATTCCCAAACAAGGGAGACAGACAGCAATCAATAACATTCACCAAGTTTCTGATTTACCTACGATGGGATGACATGAGAAAGGTACCACATCAGCAAAGAACGGGTCTCCTTTTTCTAGTCACTCCCATTTGATCTGCAGAATAGCTTCTCACATTAAGATAACTATTTGACAATCATTCGTGTCATTTTGTACTGATGCCTGGAACCTAGTACCTATTACAAGACAGGTACTGGTGGTACAGTACTCTCTTCTCCACATGGCCTAGAATCATAAGACATGTAACAATGCAACACCTTGAAGAATAATGGAAAAGAAACAAAGTATTTTATGTAACATACATCAAAGTTGCTGGTGAATGCAGCAGGCCAAGCAGCATCTATAGGAAGAGGTGCAGTCGACGTTTCAGGCCGAGACCCTTCGTCAGGATTAACTATCCTATAGATGCTGCTTGGCCTGCTGCGTTCACCAGCAACTTTGATGTATGTTGCTTGAATTTCCAGCATCTGCAGAATTCCTGTTGTTAAAGTATTTTATGTAATTCCTTCTAACATGAGGCATGACATCACCAAAATAGACAATCTTCTTGATTTGAATTGACTTTATTTCTTATATCCTTCACATACGAGGAGTAAAAATCTTTACGTTACATCTCTGTTTGAATGTGCAATTTATAGTAATATATAATAAATAGTACATACAACAGAACAGTCAAAATAGCATAGAATATAATTGTGTCAGCGTGAATTAATCAGTCTGATGGCCTTACGGAAGAAGCTGTCCTGGAGCCTGTTGGTCCTGGCTTTTATACTGTGATACCATTTCCAGATGGTAGCAGCTGGAACAGTTTGTGGTTGGAGTGATTTGGGGCTTCAATGATCCTTCCGGCCCTTTTTTTTTTGCATCTGTCGCTGTAAATATCCTGAATAGTGGGAAGTTTACATCCACAGATGTGCTGGTCTGTCTATACCACTCTCTGCAGAGTCCTGCGATTGAGGGAAGTACAGTTCCCATACCAGGCAGTGACGCAGCCAGTCAGGATGCTCTCAATTGTGCCCCTGTAGAAAGTCCTTAGGATTTAGGGACTCAAGCCAAACTTCTTCAACTGTCTGAGGTGAAAGAGGCACTGTTGTGCTTTTTTCACCACACAGCCGGTATGTAAAGACCACGTGAGGTCCTTGGTGATATGCATGCAGAGGAACTTAAAGCTGTTCACCCTCTCAATCCCAGATCCACTGATGACTATAGGGGTTAGCCTGCCTCCATTCCTCCTGTAGTCCACAACCAGCTCCTTTGTTTTTGCGACATTGAATACCAGCTATTCAGTTTTATTCCCATCGCAGTTATGGCTGTAATTATATCAATAAACACTTGCTAAGCTTCAATACCAACAGTTCATTCAACTGCTGAAACTTATTTCATGCTGGCCTTATTGGATTTCAAATTGGAATTCCAATAAGGGATTGGAATTTGTTTATTACTGTATGAACCAAGATAGAGTGAATAGTTGTCTTGTATACCGTTAATATAGATTAAATCATTACATAGTGCATCCAGGTAAAAGTAAGTAAAACAATGCAGAATAAAGTCTAACAGTCAGAGAGGAAATGGCTGAGCAGGCAAACATCAAGGTGCAAGATTATAACAAGGTAGACTCTTAAGGTCCACCTTCATGCATTTGAAGTTACATGACCTTCACATAACTTTATGATGGATATTGAGATTTTTCTTTTGTCTCCCAAAATCTGGGTTGAGACTTGCATTGGTTTATATACATCTTTCATAATTCAAAACAAATTTTACAGCAGCATTAGTAGGACATTAGTACTTTTTAGGGAGAAAAAATTGATTCGTAAGGCATGGAGTTTGTTGAGCATGCCTTAAGAACTGGGTAAAAATATATTTCTGACATACCCAAGTGGCATTGCTGAGAAAGGTTCAGAGTACACAGCTTAAAATGTATTTTCTTGCTCCTCAAATTAATAGCTCTCAAAAAATAGATCTGTGCCCAGTTGAAATGTAGCATGAACAGCAGTGAACGTATACACTATGTTTAACATTCATTTTAGTTGAAAATAAATTGATTTATAAAATGATGAGGAAATGCTGGGCATTCACTTATGTCTATGAAATTAACCAATGTATAGGGATAAGAGTTAAGTTCGGGGATTTTATTGGGTTTGACTTGGTTACGATGTAATACAGATAAACACTAAAACGTAAACTGTCTCTCTATCTGTCTCTCCCTGCCCTACTAATTAACTGCCAAATATGCAGTTAACCTTTATGGTGAAATAATCTACAAGTGATGTCTAGAATATTCAGTAACTAGAAGCAACTGTTCAATTTTCATCACTGAAGATCAACTTCATTATCCAAAAGGCCAATGCCCACAAAATATAAATTACTCCCTGTAATATTGGGCTAAACATGGTGTCAGGCAACTTCTAGTTGCTGTTCTTGAATGGCAACTTCTACATTTTTTTTTAAATGCAGGACTGCACATGTCTAAACTTAAAAGAAAAACCCTTCCCTTCAATGGAATTTCCACCAGCAATTTCATATTCAGAGATGGCAATCTTAGACATCCCACCCTGCAAAAACTCATTTCAGGGAGGTAACACCATCAATTTGCGGGAGATTCCCGGAACTTCCGGGAGAGATGGGATGTCTGCAATGGAGTAGCTTCTTCGCAGCTAGCCAGCTAGTTTAAATAACGTTAGCTATGCTGATGAATGAATGACACTTGTTAAACTCACCTCAACATGTCTTTTACAGTCTTAACCCACCATGGGCAATAGAAAAGTCACTGTTGCAAACAGTGCAGCGAGCAACACTGTCATTATTTTTGACCCCTATTAGGCAGGGGTACACTTTAGTGTAGTCTGGGGTGACGTACGTTTTATATTTTCTTTTTTTGGAACACTCTCCCATGGCGCGCTCTCCCTCGCTCATGCGCTCTCTCATGCTCTCGCTCGCATTCTCTCTCGCTCTCAAAAAAATTGATTTCCGCGATATTATATATAATTTGCGGGCATCAGGGAGCCACTATTTATATGTGGGAGACTCCCGGAACTTCCGGGAGAGGTGGAATGTCTGCAATCTGTCACCATCCTCTGCATTGTTCACTGTCAGCTATGCTTAAGAATGTGCAATGTAAAAACAGGGATTGAAGAATTATGTTCCTATGTTCCAAGTGTGGGGGCGGGGGGGGGGGGGGGAGAGAATAGCACCTTTAATAGGGGCATGCATGGGCCAGGCACATGACCACTCACAAATAAAATAAAATCAAACAAGCACAAAATTCAACCAAGGGAGCAAACATTGAACTCTGAAAGGAGTTTAGTGCCTCTGATGAGGCTTTGCTGATCATATATTGTGACCATTGCAGCTGGTAAGAAGCAGACAAGCAGTAAGTTTGCCATTCCAGCCACATCTTTCACTTGAAAGCAATAAATATTAGCACTTCATATTAAAATCATGACCTACCAGCTTGTGCGGCAGCGGAGCTGATGATAACTGGTGTCGATGCTACCAGCCTAACTGGTGTCCCTAATCCAGTTCTTGCTCCAGGTCCCACCACTAAGGTGCCAGTCTGGTCATAGTAAGCAGCTGGCGCTAGAACTTGATAACCTAAAAAGTAGTGATTTGGTAATAAAAATAGGCGGAAAAAATCAACTCTACCCACACTTCGAATCCATAACTCAAAAACCAATAGCTGTTGAAATAGTTTGTTCACTGTTCACAATTAAGCATAGAATTTAATTGTGTCATTCAGATCCAGTACAATGGTAAGCTGCTTTTGAGGCTCTTGTCTATAAAATTATTCCTCAGCATCTTAATATAGCCTCTTTTTATATTATATAAATAGGATGCATCTATATATTAAAAACAGATATAGGATAATTTTTATATTATGAAATTTGATTATCACAAGTTTTCCTTTTCTTTTACTTTCACTTTTCAGAGACCAGAATAATAATCAAGCTTGTACAATAAGAAATGGGGGCCCTTCAGTCCACCACATCAGTTTTTTTGCCCATCTACACCAATTCCATTTGCCTGCATTTCGACCGCACCCATCTTGCCTTGCTTATTAAGTGTTTGTGTAATTGTCACTTAAATGTAGTAATTGTATTTGATTGCTTCACCCCTCTGGCCGTGTGTTCCAGGAATGTACCACTCGTTTAAGTTAAAAAAAACACACACCTAAGATCCCCTTTAAAATATTTTCCTGTCACCCTAAAATTATGTTTCAAGACTCCTGCTAATTTCCTAAAATACACTTCACTATCTACCTCATCGATGGTTAATTGAATCCTTGTCATATATATTTCTTTCAGGTCACCCTTCAGCCTCCATCAGTCTCAGAGAAAGAAAAAAGGTTATCTGATCTCTTCTCATAACTTAAGTCCTCCATTTCAGGTAATATCCTGGTGAATCTCTTCTGTGCTCTCTCTAGGGCAATAATATCCATCCTATAGTGCGGTGACTGGACCTTCAAATGCAGTTGAACAGAGATATGTAATGTTGCAACACAAGGATTGAACTCTACCATGCCTTGACCAATGAAAGAAAGCATGGCATATCCCTACCTTACCACCCTAAACACCTGTATTGCCACTTACAGAGAACTAAAACCAATGGCTCCTAGTTCTCTCTGTTCAACAATATTCCTCAATGCCCTACCTTTTACATTACCCCTCTTTGACTCCATCTGGGTGCCTCCAAACTTAACATTGATTTCTCGAACTTCTGATAATGCCCTCCACCCCCCTTCCCATTGACTCGCATCTGGACCATAACCCCCAATACCCCTCCAATCCACATACCTATCCACACTTCTCTTAAATGTTTCAAACACTCATTTGCCACATCCACTGGCAGCTCTTTCCACACCTGCACCGCCCTCTGAGTGAAGTAGTTCCTCTTCAGGTTCCTTGTAAATATTTCACAGTTCACCTTTAACCTGTGTCCTCTAGTTCTAGTCTCACCCTGCCTCGGTGGAAAAAGCCAGCTTGCCTTTACCCTTAACAATACACACCTTGACTTTCTATACCTCTATCAAATCACCATCATTTTCCTACTCTCTAAGGAATAAAACTCTAACCTTTCCCCATAACTCAGGTCAAGTCGCAACAACATCTTCGTAAATATTTTTCGGTACTCTTTCAATGTTATTGATATCATTCCGGTACGTAGGTGACGAGAAGTGCACATAATGCTCCAAATTTGACCTCAATGTTTTATACAACTTCAACATAACATCCCAATCAATACTCTAGATTTATGAAGGCCAATGTGCCAAAAATTCCTTTTACAAACCTGTCTGTTTGGATCTGTATATCCGGATTCCTCTGTACTACCGCAGTCCTCACTGCCCTACCATTCATTGTGTAAGTTTGAACCTGGTTTGTCCTGCCAAATTGCAGCACATCACACTAGTCTTCATTAAATTCCATCTACCATTTTTCCAGTTGGCTCAGATCCCACTGCAGTTCTGAAGGCATCCCACTTATCAAGTATTTCCTTGCCACACAAAACAAAAATCCACACCTGCGAGAGGACCAGTGTTATCCTCCTCCATGATTATCTTGAAACTAATGGAATTATGATCACTAGATCCAAGCTGCTTTCCTACACACATCTCTGTCACCTGCCCTATCTCATTCCTAATAAAGAGATTCAGTTTCCCACTCCCTAGTTGGGACTTCTACATATTGAAGAAACTTTGCTGAACACATTTGACATTCTATCCTATCCAGTCTTTTGACAGTATGGGAGTCCCAGTCAATATATGGAAAGTTCAAATCACCTATCGCACCAATATTTTTCTTGCAACGGTCTCCACAAATGTGCTGATCTAAATCCACTTACTTTTGGGAGGTTTATAATATAATCTCAGTTCCACCTGTACAGCCTCAGCAGCCTAGTCTGTCCTGCCTCAACAACGCCATGACATTTTCCCTAATGAGTAATACCACTATTCCCCCTTTAAGTCCCCCTCTACTATTGTTTTATAAAGCAACAGAACCCTAGAACATTGAGCTGCCAGTCCTACCCCTCATGTAACCAAGTCTCAATAATGGCTACAATATCATAATTCCATATGCTAATCCAACTTCTTAGCTTATCCACAATATATCCTGCACAACCTTTCAGTTCCATGTATAGGCTTAACATGTACTTTCCTCAGAACTACCTCACTAGCAGCTCTGGCACTCTACTTCCCATCCCCAAGAGCAGCATTAGTCATAGTCATACTTTATTGATCCTGGGGAAAAATTGGTTTTTGTTACAGTTGCACCATAAATAATAAATAGTAATATGTAAATTATGCCAGTAAATTATGAAATAAGTCCAGGACCAGCCTATTGGCTCAGGGTGTCTGACCCTCCAAGGGAGGAGTTGTAAAGTTTGACGGCCACAGGCAGGAATGACTTCCTATGACGCTCAGTGCTGCATCTCGGTGGAATGAGTCTCTGGCTGAATGTACTCCTGTGCCCACCCAGTACATTATGTAGTGGATGGGAAACATTGACCAAGATGGCATGCAACTTAGACAGCATCCTCTTTTCAGACTGTGAGAGAGTCCAGTTCCATCCCCACTACATCACTGGCCTTACGGATGAGTTTGTTGATTTTGTTGGTGTCTGTTACCTTCAGCCTGCTGCCCCAGCACACAACAGCAAACATGACAGCACTGGCCACCGCACTCGTAGAACATCCTCGGCATCGTCTGGCAGATGTTAAAGGACCTCAGTCTCCTCAGGAAACAGAGATGGCTCTGACCCTTCTTGTAGACAGCCTCAGTGTTCTTTGACCAGTCCAGTTTATTGTCAATTCGTATCCCCAGGTATTTGTAATCCTCCACCATGTCCACACTGACCCCCTGGATGGAAACAGGGGTCACCGGTACCTTAGCTCTCCTCAGGTCTACCATCAGCTCCTTAGACTTTTTCACATTAAGCTGCAGATAATTCTGTTCACACCATGTGACAAAGTTTCCTACCGTAGCCCTGTACTCAGCCTCATCTCCCTTGCCGATGCATCCAACTATGGCAGAGTCATCAGAAAACTCTGAAGATGACAAGACTCTGTGCAGTAGTTGAAGTCTGAGGTGTAAATGATGAAGAGAAAGGGAGACAAGACAGTCCCCTGTGGAGCCCCAGTGCTGCTGATCACTCTGTCAGACACACAGTGTTGCAAGCACACGTACTATGGTCTGCCAGTCAGGTAATCAAGAATCCATGATACCAGGGAAGCATCCACCTACATCACTGTCAGCTTCTCCCCCAGCAGAGCAGGGTGGATGGTGTTGAATGCACTGGAGACGTCAAAAAACGTGACCCTCACAGAGCTCGCTGGCTTGTCCAGGTGGGCGTAGACACGGTTCAGCAGGTAGACGATGGCATCCTCAACTCCTAGTCGGGGCTGGTAGGTGAACCGGAGGGGATCTGAGTGTGGCCAGACCATCGGCTGGAGCAGCTCCAGAACAAGTCTCTCCAGGGTCTTCATGATGTGGGAGGTCAATGCCACTGGTCTATAGTCATTGAGGCCGCTGGGGCATGGCGTCTTCGGCACAGGGACGAGGCAGGACGTCTCCCACAGTACAGGAACCCTCCAGAGCCTCAGGCAAACCTTCCCACAAGGATATTGGTACCCTTCCAGTTCAGGTGTAAACCATCCCAATTGTAAAGGCCCTCTTCCTTGGAAAAGTGCCCAACATTACAAAAAAATCTGAAGTCCTCCCTCCTTCACCATATCCTTTCCCACATTAAACTGTTCTCAAACTTGCATGTGGCACCACCAACCACCCTCTCCCTGAGCAAACCCACTAGCAAACCTTCCTGCAAGAATACTGGCTCCCCCCTCACTTGGAGTTCAGGTGCAAACCTTTCCATTTGTACAGGTCCCAGTCAGAAAAACAACTTTCAACACTACCCTCTGCATCCTATCACTAGCAGATTTTGGATCCAATTAGCCAGTTCATCCTAAACGTCTAGACCAGTCTACCATGCGAGACTTGTTAAATGTTCCAGCCTAACCATTGGATAATTTCATGCTTCTCCTTCTCATGATTCTATCTAGCTCATTTCACCAACAAGATCCCCTCTCCATTTGGTTCCATCTCCCCTTCACCTCTCCACTTAGGATTCCCGTCATCAGCTTCGTTAATTTTCCAATTCCACCTTTTCCCCTCCTGGCTCTACCTGCTCATCAGTCCATAATCAAGCTTTCTATCCCATATCCTCACAGTCTTAGCAAAAAGAAATATGGTGTGTTGGTCAGGAAGGTCTAACTGACTCAGCTTCTTCAGGTTATAACAATAAAGAAAAAATTTATTTAAGACCTCTCTAGTCAATGGAGAGAGCTTGTAAATCCAATTTCTGATTTTACCTGTGGAGTTCAGAATGTGTGGATTTCAAGGAAAACAACTGTATCGCCTTCTGAGAAAAAAATTCATTGCATGAAGAATAGGAGTGCCCTCATGTAAGAAATTACACTCCTCCAGGAGTTACTGCTTGTCTTCTGTGATGGAGAAAAGTGGAGTTGTATGTTAAATAGCTACTCTTCAAAAGTAATTATAACAAAGACACATACCTGGCATTCCAGTGGCAAGGCCTTGACTAAAGGCCAGAGCCGGATTGGTTGCAGCAGCTGCTGCTAGCGAGTCAGCTTGTTGACTCTGCTGACCCTGATTCGGAGTGAGTGGGCGCTGATTTCCACCTCGCAGAACCTAGCAATTATGCATAAAACAAAGACTTTATCATTTTCATGATACAACAGCAGCTAGCCAAGCTCATAGATAAATTCAATTTTTAATCACTAAAATTCAATTAATAGGGCATGACTTATAAAAATGTTTTAAATTCTTAAAGTAACTAAAATATAAATACAAGTTATGCAGAACAGTGCCTCTGCACAGCTCCAGAAACCCAAATTTGACCCTGACCTTAAAGGCTGTCGATATGTACATTGTGACTATGGGGTTCCCCCATTTTTTTTTCCACTTGCCAAGAATGTGCACGTTGGTTTGTAAACTGGCAACCATATGTTGTGACTAGTGTAAATTGAGTGGAAGGTGAATAAAATGGTGGGAGATCTGTATGGGAGTGAAAAAGTAAATGTAGGATTTGTGTGAATGGGTGCTTGAAAATCAGTGTGAACATGCTGAACTGGAGAGCCATTTCTTTGCTATATAATGACAGAATGAACACCAATATCCATCCAATATTTAAGTAGATTTGTACAGAGAATTTAGTAGAATACGTTACAGCCATTCACAGAAGGTAACCTAGACAGTGAAATCAATGAGAAACACGTACTTGTTGTCCTTGCTGTGCCTGTGTTGCAGCCTGTTGGTTGGCAGAATTGTTTGCAGCTGCTTGCTGTTGGAACAGATTAGCTGGATACACACCCCATGGAACTCCATAATACTGAGGAGGGACAACGGTAGGACCTGGCTCAAAAATGAAGCAACAGGTGAAGCAACTGGTCTTTTTTCAGCAGCACTAGAAAACACTGTTCACAAATACTAATGGAAGTCCTCTAATATTTTGCTTCCTTTCGTAATCTTTATAAATATCCATCTCCAAACATGAATGCCAACCCATTCGTCTAAGACTCTTTTCAATCCCCCACCACTGTCCTCTGCATGCAAGTTGCTACTGTGTCAGTAGCGACCTGAAACTCCAGTGCCTGCACTACTTACTCAGGTGTAAAACTTTTCCATTTATATGAAGTTATTACTGAACCATGAACACTCAAAGTCTCTCAATAATGTTAATTACTAGGAGCATTTTCTATCCTACAAATATGCCACAAATTCAAAGATTTTGAATAACTGGAACTTGGTTTAAAAAATGCAGGTATAACGGGGAAAGAGGAAGGATTTAGAAGATCACTTAACATAAATGAAAGCGGAATAATATCTGGAACTCAAATCAGAAAACTCCATGCCAATGATTTCAGCACATCCTAGGGGCAAATATTCAGAGTGCCACTGAAGGAATACTTTGCTGCTGGAAGTGCTAAATTTCGCGTAAGATAGTAAATGTAGATTTTGTCTGCTCTCAGGGTGTGTTCTAAGAGAGGACATGGAAGATTACAACTACTATTCCTTCTGCATCAATGTTTTATCTGATCATGCAGATTGTGGGACCAACATACAAAGCATCTGCCACATTTCCCTATATTGCAACAGTTGTTTTACAGGTACACACTGCCCCTACTGATACCATGAAGGGCACAATAAATAAACAATATAACCACAAATATCTGTATGTGAAATGTGTTGAATCAAAGGATCTAATTGTACAAGTAATAGAAGGTGGTTACAATTGCAAATTGCCAGGCCAATCAAATACAAAGAAATATGGCTATTGCTGATTGAGGCCTTCATTAATCTCCATCCAAAGACCAAATTAAAGACACTATAATGAATGGAGGACTACCTGCACTGATAGATAAATTAATAGCAAAAATAGTGGTAAGTAGCCTTGATGTAAAATCCATTAGAGATATGGTTCTTTGGTAACTTTAGTTTTAAAATTAATTATTCTGGGCTATTTAGTAATTAAAAAGGAGAGACAAAATGGGAAGTGGCTTGGAGTGGAACAACTGACCACTGCTACAGTGAAGGACAACAATAAAGCTCTTGCCTTAGAAAAGTGACAAGTAGAAGACAGGGAGGGACAGGAAGTATGTGTGATAGACTGGTATTCTGTACTGCGTGTCAGATGTGAGAAGTCCGGGAGACTCCCAGCCTCCTGGACGGCCACATCTGTGCCAGGTGCGTTGAGCTGCAGCTCCTTAGGGACCGGGTTAGGAAACTAGAGATGCAGCTCGATGACCTTCATTTGGTCAGGGAAAGTGAGGAGGTGATAGATAGGAGCTACAGGCAAGAAGTCACACTGGGTCCTCGGGAGACAGATAAGTGGGTAACAGTCAGGAGAGGGAAGAGCAGGAGTCAGATACTACAGAGTATCCCTGTGGCTGTCCCCCTTAACAATAAGTACTCCTGCTTGAGTAATTTGGGGGGGGGGGGGTGGAGACAGCCTACCTGGGGGAAGCGACAGTGTCTGGCCCTGTAGCTCAGAAGGGCAGGGAAAGGAAGAGGATGCCAGCAGTGACAGGGGACTCTATAGTTAGGGGGTCAGACAGGCGGTTCTGTGGACGCAGGAAAGAAACTTGGATGGTAGTTTGCCTCCCAGGTGTCAGGGTCCGAGATGTTTCTAATCGTGTCCACGATATCCTGAAGTGGGAGGAGAAAAGCCAGAGGTCATGGTATATATTGGTACCAACGACATAGGGAGGAAGAGGGAGGTGGTCTTGAAAACAGACTACAGGGAGTTAGGAAGGATGTTGAGAAGTATGACCTCAAAAGGTAGCAATGTCAGGATTACTGCCTGCGCCACGTGACAGTGAGTATAGGAATAGAATGAGGTGGAGGATAAATGCGTGGTTGAGGGATTGGAGCAGGGGGTAGGGATTCAGATTTCTGGATCACTGGGATGAGTTTTGGGGCAGGTGTAACCTGTATGAAAAGGATGGATTGCACTTGAATCCGACGGGGACCAATATCCTGGCAGGGAGGTTTGCTAAAGCTATTGGGGAGAGTTGAAACTACGATTGCTGGGGGGGTGGGAACCAAAATGAAGAGACGGAGGAAGGGGCGGTTGGCTCACAAATAGAGAAAGCGTGTAGACAGTGCGAGAGGGAGGATAGGCAGGTGATAGAGAAGGGATTTGCTCAGACCGATGGTGTGAGATGTGTCTATTTTAACGCAGGGAGTATTATGAACAAAGCAGATGAGCTTAAAGCATGGATCAGTACTTAGAGCTGTGATGTTGTGGCCATTACAGAGACTTGGATGGTTCAGGTGCAGGAATGGTTACTTAAGAGTGCTAGTCTTTAGATGTTTCAGAAAGGACAGGAATGGAGGTAAAAGAGGTGGGGTCGTGGCACTGCTGATCAGAGATGTGTCACAGCTGCAGAAAAGGAGGAAGTCATGGAGGGATTGTATACTGAGTCTCTGTGGGTGGAAGTTAGGAACAGGAAGGGGTCAATAACTCTACTGGGTGTTTTTATAGACCGCCCAATAGTAACAGGGATATCGAGGAGCAGACAAGGAGACAGATTCTAGAAAGATGTAATAATAACAAGGGTTGTCATGGCAGGAGATTTTAATTTCCCAAATATCGATTGGTATTTCCCGAGAGCAAGGGGTTTAGATGGGGTGGAGTTTGTTAGGTGTGTCCAGGAAGGTTTCCTGACAATATGTAGATAAGCCAACAAGAGGAGGGGCTGTACTTGATCTGGTATTGGGAAATGAACCTGTCAGGTGTCAGATCTCAGTGGGAGACATTTTGCAGATAGTGATCACAATTCTATCTCCTTTACCAGCACTGGAGAGCAATAGGAACAGAAAAGTTAGGAAAGCGTTTAATTGGAGTAAGGAGAAATATGAGGCTATCAGGCAGGAACTTGGAAGCATAAATTGGGAACAGATGTTCTCAGGGAAATGTACGGCAGAAATGTGGCAAACGTTCAGCGGATATTTGCGTGGCGTTCTGCATAGGTATGTTCCAATGAGACAGGGAAAGGCTGGTAGGGTACAGGAACCATGGTGTACAAAGGCTCTTATAAATCTAGTCAAGAAGTAAAGAAAAGCTTCCGAAAGGTTCAAAAAACTAGGTGATAGAGATCTAGAAGATTATAAGGCTAGCAGGAAGGAGCTTAAGAATGAAATTAGGAGAGCCAGCAGGAGCCATGAGAAGGCCTTGACAAACAGGATTAAGGAAAACCCCAAAGCATTTGACAAGTACGTGAAGAGCAAGAGCATAAGACATGAGAGAATAGAACTAATCAAGTGTGGCAGTGGAAAAATGTATATGGAACCAGAGGAGATAGCTGAGGTACTTAGGGAATACTTTGCTTCAGTATTCACTATGGAAAAGGATCTTGGCCATTGTACGGATGACTTACAGTGGACTGAAAAGCTTGAGCATGTAGATATTACGGAACAGGATGTGCTGGAGCTTTTGGAAAGCATCAAGTTCAATAAGTCACCGGGACCAGACGGGATATACCCCAGGCTACTGTGGGAGGCAAGGGAGGAGACTGCTGAGCCTCTGGCGATGATCTTTGCATCATCAACAGGGACGGGAAAGGTTCCGGAGGATTGGAGCTTTGCGGATGTTGTTCCCTTATTCAAGAGAGGGAGTAGAGATAGCCCAGGAAATTATAGACCAGGGAGTCTTACTTCAGTGGTTGGTAAGTTGATGGAAAAGATCCTGAGAGGCAAGATTTATGAACATTTGGAGAAGCAAATTATTATTAGGAATAGCCAGCATGGCTTTGTCAAAGGCAAGTCATGCCTTATGAGCCTGATTGAGTTCTTTGAGGATGTGACTAAACATATTGATGAAGGTAGAGCAGTAAATGTAGTGTATATGGATTTCAGCAAGGCATTTGATAAGGTACCCCATGCAAGGCTTATTGAGAAAGTAAGGAGGCATGGGATCTAAGGGGACCTTGCTTTGTGGATCCAGAATTGGCTTGCCCACAGAAGGCAAAGTGTGGTTGTAGACGAGTAATATTCTGCATGGAAGTTGGTGACCAGTGGTGTGCCTCAAGGATCTGTTCTGGGACCCCTTCTCTTCGTGATTTTTATAAATGACCTAGATGAGGAAGTGGAGGGATGGGTTAGTAAATTTGCTGATGATGCAAAGGTTGGGGGTGTTGTGAATCGTGTGGAAGTTTGTCAGAGGTTACAACGGGACATCGATAGAATGCAAAACTGGGCTGAAAAGTGGCAGATGGAGTTCAACCCAGATAAGTGTGAGGTGGTTCATTTTAGTAGGTCAAATATGATGGCAGAATATAGTATTAATGGTAAGACTCTTGGCAGTGTGGAGGATCAGAGGGATCTTGGGGTCCGAGTCTACAGGACACTCAGGTTGACTGCGTAGTTAAAAAGGCATACAGCGTATTGGCCTTCATCAATCGTGGGATTGAGTTCAAGAGCCCAGAGGTAATGTTACAGTTATATAGGACCCCAGCCAGACCCCACTTGGAGTACTGTGCTCAGTTCTGGTCACCTCACCACAGGAAGAATGTGGAAACTATAGAAAGAACGCAGAGGAGATTTACATGAATATTGCCTGGATTGGGGAACATGCCTGATGAGAATAGATTGAGTGAACTTGGCCTTTTCTCCTTGGAGTGACAGAGGATGAGAGGTGACCTGATAGAGTTGTATAAGATGATGAGAGGCATTGATCATGTGGATAGCCAGAGGCTTTTTCCCAGGGCTGAAATGGCTAACACGAGAGGGCACAGTTTTAAGGTGCTTGTAAGTCCGTACAGAGGAGATGTCAGGGGTAAGTTTTTTAAAAAAACTCAGAGTGGTGAGTGCGTGGAATGGGCTACCGTCGACAGTGGTGACAGATGGATACGATAGTCTTTCAAGAGACTTCTGCTTAGGTACATAGAGCTTAGAAAAATAGACGGCAATGGTAACCCAAGGTAATTTCTAAAGAAAGGACGTTCTCGGCACAGCATTGTGGGCCGAAGCGTCTGTATTGTGTTGTAAGTTTTCTATGTTTCTCGAATGAGTATGAATGAAAACAGAGATAAAGAGTCCGAAAACACTGCCCATTTGACAGCAGCTAAATAACAGGATTGAGTGTCATTCAATTAATGTGAGAAGTTGTTAATAAAGACAAAACAAAAATAACAAGAGGACTTCAATCCTGACATAAACTATATAAATGAAAATGGCAAAACAGATCATAGATCTCAAAAGTTTGCTGCAGCAAGGAATAATGGAATCAGCAAAAGAACTGGTTATTTTAGAGGGATGATTGATCAGTAATCTCAGAAAGGAATTCACTGGAGAAAGTGATTATAAGATAATATTTTACTTCAGCTCTGAGCATTACGTGCCTAAATTGGAACCAGTATGTGAAATTCAAGTACGGTCATCTTCGTGAGAATTTAAGGCAAGTTGGCCCAAGTAGATTTGGGAATAGGTTAAAAGTTACAATTGTAGATATACTGTATGACAGCAAACATTGAAAATATTTTTTTTTAATTCTCAATAAATTAGAGCAACTAGCAGATACTCACATTCTCACATAATTACAGAGAGGATAAGGATTACAGGGGATCGATGGAAAAAGTTCGAAGTTCTGCCAAAGGTTAGTGGGCCAGACGTCTAGCTATTCTCGAAATCAAGGAATGGTCAAAAATATATATTAGTAGCATATACAACTTAATTCGCATATGCTATGGAAAACTACAGCCGGACACATTATGATGTTATGATGGGGGAAACGGAAAGTTTTCAATTCTCCAAGTACTGAACTGGCTTTTACATAGAAACATAGAAAACCTACAGCACAATACAGGCCCTTCAACCCACAAAGTCCCTACCTTAGAAATTACTAGGCTTACCTATAGCCCTCTATTTTTCTGAGCTCCATGTACCTATTCAAAAGTCTCTTAAAAGACTCTATTGTATCCGCCTCCACCACTGTTGCCGGCAGCCCATTCCACGCACTCACCACTCTGAGTAAAGAACTTACCCCTGACATCTCCTCTGTACCTACTCCCCAAGCACTTTAAGTCCTCTTGTGGCAACCATTTCAGCCCTGAGAAAAAGCCTCTATCCACATGGTCAATGCCCTTATCTTATCTTCTGCAACTCTATCAGGTCACCTCTCATCCTCCGTCGCTCCAAGGAGAAAAGGCCAAGTTCACTCAACCTATTCTCATAAGGGATGCTCCCCAATCCAGGCAACATCCTTGTAAATCTCCTCTGCACCCTTTCTATAGCTTCCACATCCTTCCTGTAGTGAGGCAATCAGAACTGAGCACAGTACTCCAAGTGGGGTCTGACCAGGGTACTATATAGCTGCAACACTTCCTCTCGGCTCCTAAATTCAATTCCACGATTGATGATGGCCAATACACCGTACGCCTTCTTAACCACACAGTCTACCTGCGCAGCTGCTTTGAGCGTCCTATGGACTCGGACCCCAAGATCCCTCTGATCCTCCACACTGCCAAGAGTCTTACCATTAATACTATATTCTGCCATCATATTTGACCTACCAAAATGAACCACCTCACATTTATCTGGGTTGAACTCCATCTGCCACTTCTCAGCCCAGCTTTGCATCCTATCAATGTCCCGCTGTAAACTCTGACAGCCCTCCACACTATCCACAACACCTCCAACCTTTGTGCCATCAGCAAACTTACTAATCCATCCCTCCACTTCCTCATCCAGGTAATTTATAAAAATTCACAAGGAGTAAGGGTCCCAGAACAGATCCCTGATTTTAGATTTAAAACACCAATCAGTTATTTGGCTCCACCTCCAATAGAAGGGTGAGAATCTCACTGAAGTTCCTTAGCATTAATGCCACTTTATCAGACACAAATATTAGAAATCACTGATTTCAATTGGGACTGAAAGCAGTTTGTTCAAATGGAGTATATGACCTGCTCCAATCTATACAAAAGTGTGTAATACTGAGTTGCTTTCTTCTTTCTCCCACCCTCAGCCCCCAACAGCCTTTTAAATTAGGTCTGTACAACTTTATTCAGATGTTACTATTACGGAAAATGGTTGATCACCTGCTAAAGTAGCTGCTGCAGCCAGTCCTGCTGCAGTGTATGGATCTGTGCCTGGTGGAGCTGCACTGATTATGTATGGGTTTGGCATAAAGGCAGCTGGAGCAAGACCTGCTGAAAATACACCTGCTGTTCAAGACAAAAAAATACATTATTTACTCCTTCTATTCCAAAAAAAATCCAAAAGGTACATTTTTGAGCACTAGTCCATTGGTCTTCACTTCTGACAATTCCCCACAGAAATCTAAATAACTCTGTAGCAATAAATGGTCTTTTCCTTCATATTGCCAACATAAGTGAGCTTCCATCCCACTGGTCATATTCTATACTTCAGCATGGGATAGATGAAGCTAACACAAATGTCATGGAGATAGAGGGAATAAAGTTTTCTAAAGAAGTGGTCACACATGTTCTTGCAAACATGACATCTCAGTATGGTTACAAACCCGTAAGTTGCAAGAAAAATTTAGAAATAGAAAGGAGGCGGGTTCTGGCGAAAAATGAAATGCACAATACATGTTTTCAAACTTAAATCAGTGAACCATCAGTGAAGCAAGATAAAGGCTCTTTACACATGTAGAAATGGCAAATAATATATTGCAGATTCTGTAATGAAATTAGTGGAAGTATTGTACTCTGGTAACATTTACCATTAAGATTGAAAACAAGTCTTTAACATATAATCATCTCAGCCAAGAAATTCTATCTCTTATAACCATTACAGTGAAGATATAATTACATTTAGGATAGTGCATGTATTAATCTGGGAATAAGATTGAGGAGCAACTACCATAAATTATCACAGATATTCCTGGCTTGCAGTCCAGCATTTCCTTCATCTGTACATGCACCATTTATCTGATTGGTGCCAGTAAATTCTCACTGATTCTATTTTATGAACTGATCTCTAATCATCTTAAAAATTTAGGAGAAATCTGAACACAACAGTATTTTCTAGCCTTTATCTAGTGCTTTGTATTCTGCTTTTGATATCAAATTCCACCAAATACAAAATTGACTGCAGTAGATTCAAACTGATGACAACAAAACCATCCAAGTTGCAACTTTAAACAGAAACTACTGCTTATATACACGACAAATAAAATTATATTTTCAAATGATCCTGCTGTCTGTATGCAAATATGGAAAAGGTTACTCTAAGAAATATAAATTCCACTTTTTTTTTTGCACGAGTTGAAACATAAGTGCTGATAAAATTGTGGAGATATTGAGCAGTATACAGGGTGGAGGTTGATGCAGCAGACTGTTTATTGCAGGGTCTCTGTGACGGACTATGTAGCCCAATGAACAAAGTCATTTGAAAGTGTACTGCATTGTCATTCTATCTCAAGAAATAATTTCCTGCAATGGAGTCATGTAATGAGGCTGCATATAAAGGGAAAATATTGCAAAGCTATCTGTTTTCATTTCCAAAAACAGATGTGAGAATGCTGCATTACTGGGCACTTTTACTGCAGTGGCTAATTCATTTTATTCTAAGTAAGGAATCAAGCAACTATTGAGATTTCATACCAAAGTATTCAAGTAGATTTGTTTCCATAATTTCCATTGATAATATTTTTCTGGGTATTTCCCATAACTCCCAAAGCTCTCCCCTCAAGGGATTGCGGAGATGGTCAAAGTCTGTCCCAACTGGTTTATGGCAGTGTTTATGCTCCACACAGATCTCCTCTCATCTGTCTTCTAATAAACATTATATTTTAACCTTCTAAAGATAAATAATATGAACAATAAGCTTCTAAAGTGTTCAAGGAGAGTTAAAGAATCCTAAAGCAATCCAAAACATTCAAACATGGCCTAACATACATATTAAGCGGTTACATGAAAGTGCAAGAATTGGCCACAGATATTCAAAAGGATTTTTTCCCCCAAACTTAGATTTACCAAGGGCAAAGTATTTAACCTTGAATTTTGATCAAGTATTGACTAAATAAGTTATTCTTGCTCCTTACCTATGTGTGGCTGCTGTGTTGCTGCTAGTGCATACTGCTGCTGTTGGGCTGCAGTCAGCTGCTGTACTGTCAGTGCATTTTGCCGTTGGAAGAGCTGCAATGCACAATTACAAAATGAATGTGGAGAACCATAGCAAAGTACTTTTATATTTTACCTTACTGGTTCTTCAAAACTGCATGTAAAAATGGCTCAAGGAAAAATATATTCCCGTCACCATCCAAATACACTCTTAGAAGTATCTTGTAAAACAGCATCTAATATAGTTAATCATAACAGGATAATTTATTTGCATTGTGAAGAAAGGCTTGGTCTGGATGTAATATGGCTTACTGAGGGTGAGAGATAATTTTTCACCTGCTTCCAGTAAGTATGTTCTCGTTCATTAGTAAGTGACAGTGGCAGATTCTCAGAAACTATTCATAGTGTGAGAGCAGTCAGGTAATTTAAGCAATTATGTAAATAAAATTGTTTATTGATTTAATTTCACAGCATAACTGGATTTAACAAACTTAAAATGTTAGTTGAAATATCACTGGCTCTAAATGATTTCTCAGAGTTAAACAGCTCAAAAATAGGCTAACCACATCCATGCCAACCCTTCTATACTAATCCCACTTTGTAATACTTGTCTAATGACCTCTTATGTCTTGGTAATTGAAGTGCTTCTCTTATTAGTTAAGTATTGACAGACTATGCGTTCATTCTCTCTCAATCAAAACTTTCAATATTCTATCACCAGGGTGAGGGGAAAAAGATCCTACCTCAAATCCCCACCAAACCCATCATTACCTATGACCTTAAAAAAGTATCATCTCTAGTTTTAAACATCTCTATGTGCAAAATTTTTATCTATCCTATCTGTACCCTTCAATTTTGTCTATTTCAATCAGAAACTATTAACAACTGCCATGCCAAGGAAACCCAGCCTATCCAAAGAAACCTAGCCTCTCCTTGTACTTGAGGCATTCCATTCCAAGGAACACCTCTTATTCCTTAGACTGAACATGTTAATCCCTGCCAAACTCAAAAGGCTCATAAGTTTTCGCTAATTAATAGAGTAGTTCATAATGACCTGAAGCTAAAGTTAACAAAACTAATTTCTGATTCACCCAAAAATACTGCAAGTAGTCTCATATTTTGTAGCTATCCCTGGAATCTGAAAAAAATAAAGGCTTTGAAATAATAATTTTACACTTGAGTTTCTTCTTGGAAAATAGAAATATAATATTTCATATATATTAACTCTGGAACATGACAGAATTTAGAAGCTACTTTAGATACATGTAACTAGTAGATTTTGTGAAAATCAAAAACATTAATGATAATGTAGTAGTAGGCAGAATTCATGTAAATTTTATCTGCAAAACCCACCCATTTCAATTAGAAAGTGATCCAACAGCAAATTCAGAAGACATGAAGGTGAATACAGTTGCACAACATATCCTAAGACACCATTTTCTCAGTCTTTGACTTTTTTCATCTTTATCTTTCTTGTATTTTTTTAATTATTACTGTTATCTAACTGCAGACAAGTTATAGTCTATTTCACTGCGTATTAATACAGACCATCAGCAAGGTAAAAAGTAGTTCTGCCAGGTTATACAATAAAAACTTACCTCAAGTTAATGGCATTTCTAGTCATATTTTTAAAAAGAACTAAAATCCTAATATCTTAGAATGCGCCTGTCGGTAAACTCGTCTTAATCTCTCAAGAGTTTAAAAATTTTCTATGTGTTCAAATTACATCATGAGCTTGCCTATAATTACATAGTTTCCACACTCCTCCATCATCTGCATTCTCTCCCTACACCTTATTCTTCTCGCTTTTCCCCATTTCACCCCACCCCAGTACTCTTCTCATGTCCCTCCACTCTGCATCACCTGTCCGCCTTCTGTCCCACATGGTACCATAATGGAGTAGGACTTACTTCCAGATACTGGATGAACATTGGGAGAGCATCAAACACAAGAGAAAATATGCAGATAAGTCAAAGCAACACACACAAATGTTGGAGGAACTCAGCAGGCAGGCAGCATCTATGGAAAAAAGTCCAGATGATGTTTTGGGCCGAGATATCAATCCTGCTGAAAGATTTTGGTCTGAAACGTTGACTGCACTTCTTTTCCATTGGCAGAGAATGTAGGCTTTCACTATTATTTTACGGGAAGTGGCAGAGTGCCAATTTTTTTTGAAGAGTGGGGGCAAGGGAATTTGCAGTTATTCAGAGGCGGTGTACTGTCTTGAAGTCTTGTGATTTTGGTGAGAGTTTGCTGATGGTTTAGGACATTTTTTTGTTGAGAATGGTGACAATAGGTAGGGAAATGAATGGTGGCCATAGTCTAAATTCCAAGATACATGGTCCAGGCAATTCTTTAAAGTGATGGCCTAATCTCATATATGATTAAAATTTCAAATTAAAACCTAGCGACATGTACTCATATTAATGCTGATTGACAGCTCTAATAAAGAAAACCAGCACCATAATTTCTTTTCATTGAAACACTTCTAGTGCTTTGTCTTCTTTTAAAAATTTACATGGATTCAAACTTCCATTAAAAAAGAGCTTTATCAAATTAATGTTTTTTTTTTCAGATCCCCAATACTTACTTCCATCTGACCATGTCATCATTTTCCAAACCGTGACTGCCGAACCAATCCCATATTTTGATAAATAATTTGCACTTACTCTAACAGGACTAATATAGCTAGCCTCTATTACAAAGCCTTAAAACAGGTATTTTTGCATTTACTGTTTCAGATGATGCAAGCAATCAAGATTATATACTGGATACAGAATCTGAAGAGGAAATAAAATATGAAATTAAAATTACAAAGTGTGAAAACTGAAGACATAAATGACCAGCATCTATGAATAATTATGTATGAGAATATATTATAAAGAATTGTACACAAAAATGTTAATCAATTATTAGCATTACCTGTGCTGAAGAACCTGCTTATCAAGTCCTTGTGATCTATCCATGAACAAAACTATAGCCAATCCAGCATGCAATCTAATTAAAGCATGATACAAATTATTTTCTAAAAATCCACAAGCTCAATTTATGCTGAAATAACGCTAGCGGCTAATTAATACCTGCAAGCCCACAACTCTTCCATATGGTAGTCAATGAGTCCGTCTGTAACTAAAGATTTTGCCCCTTATCTCAGAGAGGATGTATTGTCATTGCAGAGAGTCCCAAGGATTTTCATGAGGATGTTTCCGAGAATGAAGAGGTTAACCAATGAAGGGCATCTGGCAGCTTTGTCCCTGGACTCACTGGTATTTAGAAGAATGCGTGGAGATCTCATTGAAACCTACTGAAAGGACTAGATAAGGTGGATGTTGAGAGGATGTTTCCTCTGGTGGGGGTATCCAGAACTAGAGAGCACAGCTTCAAAATTGAGGGGTGACCTTTTAGAACAGAAGAGGGAATTTTTTTTTTAAGCCAGAGTGATGAATCTGTGGAATGCTGTACCACAGACTGTGGTGGAGGCCACGTCTGTGGGTATATTTAAAGCGGAAGTTGATAAATTCCTGATTGGTAGGGGCATCCTGAGCAGCTGCATCACTGCCTGGTTCGGAAATTGCACCATCTCGGATTGCAAGACCCTGCAGTGGATAGTGAGGTCAGTTGAGAAGATCATCCGGGTCTCTCCTCCCACCATTACAGACATTTACACCACACGCTGCACCTGTAAAGCAAACAGCATTATGAAGGACCCCACGCACCCCTCATACAAACTCTTCTCTCTCCTGCCATCTGGCAAAAGGCACCGAAGCATTCTGGCTCTCACAACCAGACTATGTAACAGTTTCTTCCCCCAAGCCATCAGATTCCTCAATACCCAGAGCCTGGACTGACACCAACCTATTGCCCTCTACTGTGCCTATTGTCTTGTTTATTATTTATTGTAATGCCTGCACTGTTTTGTGCAGTTTACACAGTCCTGGGTAGGTCTGTAGTCTAGTGTAGTTTTGTGTTGTTTTTATGTAGTTCAGTGTAGTTTTTGTATTGTCTCAAGTAGCACCATGATCCTAAAAAAGTCTCGTTTTTACTGTGTACTATACCAGCAGTTATGGTCGAAATGACAATAAAAAGTGACTTGACTTGATATGGTGAGAAGGAGCGGAGTGAATGGGCTGAATGGCTTAATTCTGCTCGTATGTCCTATGGTTTAAAGAACACTGGAAACTTTGCAAAGTGTAAGCTCAAAATTGAAAATACAAAGAAGAGATAACTTAAAAACACATAAATCTAATTCTATGTTTGAATAAGAGTGGAAGTTTAAAAGAATGCCATTGGAAGATTGACTGACGTTATTGAATATCCAGTAAAAATGAAAAATTATTTCAACAGCAACACGTAATATGCTAAAACACAGAAAACTTCACTAACAGAAAGTTGCTGACTGACTTAAGAGATAATTCTATGGTAAGAAAATGACCATAAAACAAGAGACTAACAAGTGCAAAAGCAGATGCCAGAAATCTGTTATATTTTTGTAAAAATTATAGTTAAAATCAACTTAGCTGCCAATCAACTGTCTAAAACACGATCAAAGGCACAGTAACTCACAACATTAGATGAGACTGTTCAAATATATTGGACCTTGCAATTTTTTTTTTGAGTGCCATACTCTGCCAGAGCCTTGGCGACCACTTTTCAAGTGGTTGTCTTGGAGGAAAGATTCTGTGAGTGGCCCCCCACATCCTTCTAACAGAGCAGTCTCTTTTTTTACGAGGCCAAGTTGCGAGCTTGACACTCAACCCGGCACAGATGGAAAGCGTGCCCGGGAGTGGCCCGACTGGATTCGAACTCGGGAACCTCTGTTCCAGAGTCCGGCACTGATGTCACTGCGCCACCAGCGGGCCAATTTTAAAACGTTTAATTCCAAGCTAGCTTCATGCAGACGTTAGACGCTTCACATAGACGTTAACATTGGTAAAAACCAGGAGAGAATGAAATGAAAAACAACCATGTGAATGATGTAAATCAATTAAATAAATCTTCCTTTTAGCATACCAGTCAAGATTGTCCTGCCTTTACTTGCAAATCACAGTATCAATTACACAGAAGACCACTGTGCCTGGGGTAATTCTTTTAAAGAGTTTTCCAGTTCGTCCAATGTACATTCTCGCTTGGCCCAGTAACTCTTTTCCCTCTTCCCAAGCATTTATCCAATTCCTTCCATCTTATAAGGTGTTCACCTTAACCTTACAATGACTTCCTGTATAAAATCACTTCAAAACATCCTCAATCTAATTACATACATTTCTGATTGAAAAACTTGCTGTCTTTGCTATCTTTCTGTATCACGTGGTAATTAGTTAACACTTTACAGAATTTTTAAAAATCTATTACTTTAACATTGTACTTAGCATATACAGTATATGCTGTGCAACTAGCATAACAATGCTTGTTTAAAGTTCCAAGAAGAATTCAAAATAATTGCTTTCATCTTAGATGATGACATAGCCTTTTATGCTCCACTAGAAACCAACTGTGGAAGGTGATTATATGAAAAGCCACATTAAAACAGAAGGTGGTTTAACCTCAAATAAGTCCTTTGTTCTGGCTTGAACAGTGGCTTCATCAGCACAGGAGTCCCTTTCTGGTTGGAATAGACTTACCTTCCAGAATCTTGGCAGTAATACCCCAATATTCTGCTTCAAGCTATTAGGTCATGAAAATAATTTTAAAGCACGTTTAAACAGGAAGTGGCAAAAATGTTTCTGCAAGCATCATGACTCTCAAACCTTATCTTTATATACCAATTAAAATCTTGAGAAACTGGGAGGTCTCAAGGTGGTACAAGCAACCGACAGCAACGCCCTGTAGATCATTAATGAAATTAATTTTCTTCTTTTAAATATGATTCTATTACTACATGCAATTAGAACCTGTGATTTACAATTACAATTTGATGTGCATTTTAAGGCTGACTGAGCGACCTGGTACGTTGCTGTCTCTGAGGTTCGGAGCAGACTGCGTGACCTGGTAGCCTGGATGCAAGCAAGGTTGAAGTCGACGAGGATGAGAGCAAAGGACAGGCGGGTGTTCGGCACCATTCTGCCTATGTGACTGGTATTCCTCTCCTGTTCACTAGCTCCTGTCAGAGGAAAGTACAGGAGTCTTGGGATCCACGTTGCAAGGGTTGACCGGTGAGGCTGTGGACTCATTTTGGGGGGCTTTGATGTTCAAGATTCTGGTTATTCTTCTTTTCGGTTATTTTTGAGCGGTTTGATTAGGGTGATCAATACAAATCTGGGGCACTTAGGCAGAGAACAGCTCTGTGTAGTGGCTAGTGGCACCTCTACAACCCACACCTCCAAACTCCTCTCAGAGACTGGAACACCTGACTCCAAATAGCTTTTGTAGAAGGCATTACTCCAGAGTTTCACATACCTTTTCGAACAAATACATATAATATTAGATAATTTTTCTCAATAAGTAAATAAACTAGTATAATTTTTTTGTGTTACTTATTTAATAGGGTGCTCTTTATCTAGTTTTAAGATTTATGTGAAGATCTAATCATAATTTGATTATATTTATGCAGAAATAGAGAAAATTCTACAGGATTCACAAACTTTCCAGCACCACTGTCTACACACATATATACACATTCAAATATCTAGGGTGCCTAAGACTTTTGAACAATACTGTATTTGTCATTATGGAAAGGAGAGTAAGTCTGTAAATCTGAGGGGAGCAAAGGATGTAGGGAAATGCGAGGGTGGAGTGCCTTGAGATGGATGTAGAACAGGTGGCAGAGGAGGAGTGCTGGGCGGAAGAGGGGTGTTGTGAGTGCAGTCACACCCAGCCCTGAGACTCCAAGCAAAGTCATTTGATCCTGAACAATTAGTTTATTGATTATTATAGAATGTCTTTGGTGCTTTCTGCTCCCTCCTTTTTCCCTTCCCCTTTCCCCAACCATGATTCCCCTCTCTCTGCCTCCTTCCCATTCTCAGTCCACAAAAGAGACCCATATCAGTCAGGTTTATCATCATTCATGTTATGAAATTTGTTTTATTTTGCAGCAGCAGTACAGTGCAATACATAAAATTACTACAGAACTGTGCAAAAGTCTTAGGCACTCTAGCTATATATGTGTGGCTAAGACTTTTTCACACTATTGTATGTCATGCTAATTCACTTATTTTTCACAGAACTATTTAGATTTAAATACTGCACAGATAGGGCAGCAGGAAAGTAAAACTAAGCACAAAACTGTGCAATTTTTAACTAGAAAGAGAATTTTAAATTCAAAAATTGGTTTAATAAGAATAAAATGAAAATTCACGCTGAAAGCAAGCATTAATGAACATTAACAGTAATTTCCTTCAACAAAGATGCTGAAACTGTCAAATAAAATTTTCGTGGAAGGAAATGTTTAGAAAGAATATTATTCCTGGTAAGCATTGTTGAAAAAAAAATGATGATAAGTAGTTAAAACCATGTAATTTCCTGGAGGCAAGATTAAATAAGTAAGCATCTTCGATTTGAATCAGAACTGATATTAAAACATATAATTTTTTAAAAGCTTATTATTACATTCTGAAAATACTTGACATTGGCAAAACTATACAGCAGCATCTGCCAACTTTTCTTTAGTAGCAGGAGCCACATCATTTTTCTAGTAGAAATGGTTAAGCTTTTGCTCCAGTCAATTCCACCAACCAAATATTTATTCTGATAATCAATCAAGAAATAGGAAATCAACAAATTCAAATGATTGAAATGTTTATATTCCAATCAGCATTAGGGCTAATTTTACATTCAAGCCTTTTCTATTCATTCTTCAGAAGGAAAGAGTTACTCAAATTCTGATTGAAGATTTTTTTTTTAAATCTTCTGCTATAGGCACACATAGCTGGTTTATTTTAGTTAAACCTTTTTTTAAACGTGAAGCATTGAACCTTAGCCAAGTTGTTGCAATATGTTTGGGTTTTGTAACATTCTGATATACTTTTCTATTTCAAATGTACTCAACTCAGTTAATAATGCTTACACGGGGGAGAATCAAACATCAAGTCACTCAGCAAAAAAGACTAACCTGATGCTGGGAGTTGTAGTCAAAAAGACCTACAGCTGCTGCTGCTGAGGAGTCCATGGATACTTGACCGCTTGAATAGTCAAACTGCAAATGATCTAAGCCAACTGCGGCCTCAATGGTGTCTAAACTTTGAGTGTCAGAATTATGAAACTCTTCTCCAGATGGTTTATTTGTTGTAGTATTAGACAATTGGACTAAACCTTCTGAAGTATTTTGATTTGGACCCAGGCGTTCAGCCACTTCTGTGGGAGAGGCTTGATGACTTCCAGGAGTACGACTGTGCAGCATAAAAATACAAATAAGGATTTATAGTTTTCTGTTAAATGCAATACACACACTCTTTAAAAAGGCAGTATTTTGAATTAAAAAGCTACTTTAAAAAGTTTAAAGTTTAATGGGCAGTTCATACTACTATTATTAAAACAATTATTTAAATATCATTATAAATACTAGATATTGAGTGCCTGTAAATTTTAAATTTACCCTCTTTTTAGTTTACTGCAAATTACTTTTCATTATCAAACAAATTAATGAAATAAATAGGTAAATAAAATGCTGTCGTCCTTATCCCTCAAATGGCACCTGCTGATTATTAAAGATTCATGCCCTAATATCAACATACAAACACATTTTTTTCCAAGGTTTGGTACACTTTTGGGTCCTTTTAAAACATGTTGGGTCCTTTCTCAAATACTTGGCCTCCACAACTCCCCACCATTATCCAAACTGACTTCTCCCCCCCGCCACCCCCGTCAGTTTTTTGACATGAAAATGTCTTTAGGCAGAAAATTCTCTCTGCATCAGAAATTGCCCTTAGTGTACTGCTAATTTAATGGGAGATATAGCTTCTGATTAACTGAATATACTTCATTCATTTGGGTTCAAAAATTATTATGACAAATCTAAGTAACGATTACGTCAAAATTGGTACTCTTAACTTAGAAATGACATCAAAATATTAGAAATGTCTATGAACTGCCCGAGTGTGAAATGGTCGCCCTTGAATGATGAAGTACTTTTTGGTTCCATAAAGCTTTCCACCTCTAGTAGGAAACTGTGCTAGTTATAGCTATCACCTAACCACTACTGACTTAACATCTATTTACTATATACATAAGACGGCACACCTGATAGCTTCTTTTCCTTCCAAAACCAACTGCAAACCTGTGTATATATCACTGAAACATAATTCACATTCTATTTGAATTTGTATGCGGCAGATACTGCACATCAGCAACTGCAGATCTACAGCAATGTCAAGGCACCTTTACAAAAATATCATGCATTGTGCCTTATGCTTTCTATGTAAAATGACAAATATATAGAAACAATTTGAAATTCTAAGCAGTCATCCATGAGTTACGACTCCTTTTAAATGGGGAACTGTAATTATCCTTGGAAATGAACCACTTTCGTTGATATCAAATATACTTTTATCAGACAAGGACCATTTATTGAAAAATGGATAGCAATGGCAACAATATTTTAACAATGATCTCTAAGCATATCTATTACTGATGATATAATATATTAATAATAAACATTTTCCCCCAGATCTTGATATCAAGAAATAACATTAAGTTCAGTATACCCCATTTAAGTCACAGATTAATGACCTCCTCCATGCTCTTCTTAACTCAAAGCAAATGGTTGAAACCCAAGGGTAAAACCTTTCATCCATTAGTAAGTTCAGCTCCAAACCACCCAAAAAGTCTGTCAGATGCTTTCTTCCATATTTTAAATCTAAATATACTGAAGATGCGGTTTTTCATTTACTATATACTATAAAAATCTATTATTCCCCAGATACATTTCTCTTCAAATAAGCCCACAATAAAAAAAAACTTGCTGCATTTTGTTGATACCTTTTCAATTTCCATACCCTCCCGATACCCCTAAACGTGTTGGAGAAGTGTGTATTTATAATCAAAACTACAAGCAGCTATAGGCAAATACCCTCAACATAAGTTTCTTAATCCAGATGGCAGAATAACTGCAGTAAGGAGAAAACTTGTATCTAATGGCACCTATAGGGAGTGGAAAAGTCTGCAGAGATGATAGAAAACAAGAAAACTTACAAGAATGTGTAAACATGGTCTTGTCACATTGTGATTTGAGAATAATAAATTTCACCATAGAGGATGTAAATTGATTACAAGTTGAATTAAAGCAATGCAAGCTCTTTCTCTCAGTCTATATTAAAAATCGAGCCATGATACAAGCTGCGAAATCTTTCATCTTCAAGAATTATCTAATATAAAATTCCAGTATAGAGTTTACAAAAATTGGCATTAGGTGACAACTTTGCATTCTAAGTAACAGTTAAGTTAGTTGTTCACACACTAAAGTTTGGCTGGAGATACTTTTTATTTTGCTAGTTCTTGTCTATGGCTGGATATCGACTAAATTAGCCATTCCAGAAATAAATAAACTTGAAGTAGCTTCAGATGAAATCAGCAAAATTGTATTAATACATCTTGCCCTACTCCTTACAAAGGGAAGGGCTTAGCAAGGAGACCTTTGTTTCAAAACAGACTTATTCCTTTTACAATGGACAATCAACTTTTATATTATTGGTACCAAAAAGGGATTAAATTTATAGGAGATTGTTTTGAGCGAGGTATATTGATGTCATTTGAACAATTAAAGGATAAATATAAAATATCTAATAATACTTTCTTTTGTTACTTTCAATTAAGGGCTTACTTAATAGGTAAGCTGGGTCAAACAATGTTTTTGCCAAAGCCTAATGAAATTGAAATTTTAATTCAAAAAGGGAAAATTAAAAAATTTATTTCTTGTATGTATAATTTGATTCAAGAACAGACAATTAAACAAGGAACCCATAAGTCAAAGCAAAAATAGGAAACAGATCTGAATATTAATATTGATGAAACAAATTGGTCAAGACTTTGTCTTGACAGTATGACAAATACAATAAATGTTTTTTAACCAATTATATATTACACCACAAAAAATAAATAATTAAATTCAAATCTATCTGATAAATGTTTTCGGTGTAATCAAGAAATTGGTACTTTTTTACATTCTACTTGGTCTTGTTTTAAAATTCAACCCTTTTGGATAAATTTAAGAGTCTTATTGGAACAAATTACTGGAATTCAACTTCCACATAACCCTGTATTATTTCTATTAGGTGATATTGAAGGGATAAAACCGAAACTTAAATTGAATAAATATCAGAAAGAATTTATAAAAATTGCATTGGCAGTAGCTAAGAAGACTATAGCAGTTACTTGGAAATCTGATTCGTATTTAAGTATGGATCGTTGGAATAATGAAATGGCTAGTTCTATTCCACTTGAAAAAATTACTTATAATTTAAGAGATAAATATGTAACATTTTTGAATATTTGGCGCCCTTATTTACAAAAGATAGGATGGCATATTTAAGTGCTCCGATAAAGATTTTGGTTACTTGGGGAAAGTAACGAATAATTATACCAAATTTATTTTGAATCCCATGGAGCATGTGGAAACCTTCCAATACCCAGGCGGCTTTTTTTTTCCTCTTTCTTTCTTTTTAGGTAGGACTATATACGGGGGGGGGGAGGGTTAAGGGGAGGGGGGGTGGGTAGATTTTATCTTTTCATGTATTCTTTTTGAAAATTTAATAAAAATTATATTTAAAAAAGGGAAGGGCGGGGATGGAGGGGGAGGCGCATTTTCAAGTCATTTTTATATAGCCCTTATACTTGGTCTGCTCAGACTTGGACTGCTGCAAGACTTTGAAATAGACTACCTGAGCACTTGATAGCATGCTAACATTCAATTTATGAAAGTAAGTCTGATAGCTTAAAAACTTTTACAAAATTTATGAATACCAAAATAAGACACTTACTTGAAGTCTTTGCAATCTGTATCTATTCCATTCTGCAAAACTAGCCCATTAGCTTTGGAAATATCATCTCCTTGTTTCAGATCTCTTTTTTTATCTTCCTCGAATGGTGATGATTTCCCTTTCTGATCAGCCTTGTCATTTTCATCAGGCTCTGTGTCTCCAGCACCCTAATGAAACAAATCCACTAAAGCAGGCATACTACAGAGACATGCTATTTAGAGTCCTCATCATTAGTTTACATCAGGATATTTCCAAGCAGAACCAATGTTCCAAATATTTTAAATGCCCAATATGAATATAAAGGATGTATTTCTTCATAAATACTAACAAGTCATATACACAAGGAAAGCTCCTGTTTCAGTCCAAAAGCTGTGTTAGTCTAATTGGAATAGAGGCAAGGTTGCTATACGTGCTTTCAGTGATGTTTCGTTAAAATTAGTTCTATCACATCATAATCCAGCAATCTCCCTAAGAAATCTCTCCAGAATACTAAAGAAATCATGTTTTTCCATAATATTCCTCCAGTTTCCTGCTCCTTCAAATATCTTCCAAATCTCTCCTTTTAACCTCAGGTTAAACTCAGTTGTTTAATATTTTGCCTTGTCCCTCATCTCAACTTTGAACTTGTTTTGACATTGCTTTGCTATGCTTGATACTTCATATGATTTGTACATTCATTTTTTGCTGAACATTTATCTTTATAAGTATCAACAAGAATTTAGTGCAGAAAGAAATTTCAGAAAGGAAAAATTAAAACAATACAAGCTTAGGAAGAAATAGAGAGAGCCATTATTGTGCTTCACTTAAGATGCACTGAAGATACATTTTGAGTTATTGGTTTGGGCCAAAGTATTGCTCCATAGATACATACATCTCTGTTAGATGTTAATTCTCTGCAAATGATCTAGACAATAGATTTCACAATTCTATAGCAATGGGCTGATATTGAACTCTTCTTCACCCAAAACACTCAGACCCTTCCAGCAAGTATCACTAAATTGCAATCAACAATTTGTAACATTGGCAATCATCTGCTCCTTGAACACCAGCCAACAGTAATAACTATTATTCACAAGCTGTAATTAGCATGAGCATTCATCAGCCTATACAAACACTTCTGAAGAGGAAACTGATGACAAAGAGATCGTTACATCAAATAACTGATGTAATTTCCTTAATAATTGGACAGACATGCCTACCTTACCAGTAATCCACTTAAGAGCAAGAAACAAAGATGATAGCACTCTACATCAAATATCACTTCAGTTTAAATTCAAGGAATAGATGAAGCAAAGAGAAATCTCCATAATGTGCAATAACTATTTAGGTTGATATCAGATAATCAACATTTAAATGGATAGTAATAGATAAATCCTGTACATATTAAAAAAACAATGAAATGTTGCAAGTGTGGTGCAGCTCTATGAACAAGCTCATGAACAATTACTGTTGTAAATTACTCTTTTAGGTAATCAGCTCTCACCATATATCAATATGAAATGAGCAGCAAATGAGTAGATGAGAGGCTTTAGCACTAAACCAAAGGTCTTTGGTAGTGCACTCACAAAGGAAAATGGAGGCAACTAGGTCAAAGCATACAATGAAGGTATGTTTAACATACTTTCACAGTCGCAGTCCATTCAGCGGAAAAAAGCCTCACACAGGTCAGGGAAGGTGAGATTTAAAACAAGGATCTTTCACAATTTTTCCTTTTTTGTTTTCAGCAGGGCAGCCACAGTCAAATTGATGGAGGAGGCCTCTCACAGGTTCAGGGAGAGAGAGATTTAAAATTGAGCTTTTGCAGGATTTTGTTTTTTTATGGCAGTGCAGTCACAATTCATCAGCAAGGGCAAATAAAAACAACCACTGAGTGAGTGGACCAGGGTTAGAGTGGGGAGGCTTTTGCTAACAGGCTTGGACAAGGCATCTGGTGAATTTCTTCTTTCTTCATCTTCTTCATTCTTTGCCTGTTAGTACATTGTTAGAGCAGGGTGAGAAAGTCTCCGGGGTTGTGATGCATTCTTTGTGTGAGATGTGGGAATTCTGGGAGACCTCCAGCCTCATGGATAACCACATTTGCACCTGGTGCACCAAGCTGCAGCTCATAAGAAAACATGTTAAGGAAGTGGAGCTGCAACTCGATGACCTTTGGCTCATACAGGAAACTGAGGAGATGATACATAGGAGCTACAAGGAGATAGTCACCCCTAAGTTGCAGGAGGCAAATACCTAGATGACCATCAGGAGAGGGAAGGGAAATAGGCAGCCAGTATAGAGTACCCCTGTGGCCATTGCCCTCAATAACAAGTATTTTATTTTGATACAGTTGATACAGGGGAAAGCCATAGCTACTGGGTTTCTAGCATTGTGGCTCAGAAGATAAGGTGGGGCGGGGGGGGGGAGAAGAGCGAGAGAAGACGACTGCAGTAGTAATAGGGGATTCCATAGCTAAATGAATAAACATCAGAATCTGTGGATGCAATAGAGACACCTGGATGGTATGTTGTCTCTCAAGTACCAAGGTCAGGGGTGTCTCAGATCGGATCCATCACTTTCTAGAAGTGGGAGGGTGAGCAGCCAGAAGTCTTGGCACATACTGGCACCAATGACATAGATAGGCAAAGCGAGGAGGTACTAAAGAGAGAATTTGGAGAACTAGGTAGAATACTGAAAAGCAGGACTTCCAAGGTAGTAATCTTTGGATTGCAGCCTGTGCCACGCACCAGTGAAGGTACAAATAGGATGATTTGGCAGATGAATGTGTGGCTGAGAAACTGGAGTCGGGTTTCAGATTTCTGCATCATTGGGATTTCTTCTGGGGAAGGCATGACTTGTACAAAAAGGTGGGGGGAGAGGGCTACTGGTTTACAAGCAGAGGCAGTGTGGTCAGGCAGATGAAAGGCAAAATTGCTGTCAGTGGGATGAGCTGCAGTGTAAAAAGGGGGTCAAAATTAAAAAAGACGATGAACACAGGACTTAAGTTGTTATACTGGAATACACGCAATAGACAGAATAAGATAGATGATTTTGTAGCACAGAGATTGGCAGATATGACATGAGCATCACTGAGTCCTGGATGCAAGATCATAGTTGGAAGCTTAAAATCCATGGACACACATTGTATTGAAAGGACAAGCAGGTAGGCACGGGGTGCCATGGTTCTGTTGGTAAAACATAAAATCAAGTCCTTATAAAGAGGTGACATGGGATAGAAAGACAGAACTCTTGATGGGAATTATATACAGCCCTCTGAAGAGTAGTCAGGACGTAGGCCAAAAATTACAACTGGAGATTGAGAATGCATGCCAAAGGGCAAAGTTACAATAGTCCTGGGGGGATTTCAATATGCAGGTAGATTGGGAAAATCAAATTGGTGCTGGAACACAAGAGAGAGAATTTGTAGAATGCCTACAAGATGGCTTTTTAGAGCAGTTTGTGGTTGAGACCACTATAGAATCAGCTATTCTGGACTGGGCATTGTGTAATGAACCAGATAGGATTACCAAGCTTAAGGAAAAGGAACACTTAGGAGACAGTGACCTTTATATGATAGAATTCAACCTGCAATTTGAGAAGGAGAAACTAAAGTCAGATGCATCAGCAGTACAGTGGAGTGAAGGGAAGGGAAATACAGAGGCATGAGAGAGGAGCTGGCTAAAGATAATTGGATGGGGACATTAGCATGGATAGCAGCAGTGCAGAAATCACTGGAGTTTCAGGGTGCAATTCAAGAGTGGAAGAGAAGATACATCCCACAGATGTATTCTAAAGGCACAAAGACAAGAAAATCTGCAGATGCTGGAAATCCAAGTAACACACACAAAATGTTGGAGGAATTCAGCAGGCCAGGCAATATTTATGTAAAAAAGTTGAAGGGAGGAGAAGATGGTGGCGTGACGCAACTCGCAGCAGCCACTCCGGTGGTGTCTGTTATTTGTCAAGTAGGGTGCCATGCACAATCCTGATTTGATGGAGACGGACGTGAGAGCACGGAGGAACATCTGGTGAAACTTCTGAAATGCCTGCTTTGCTGCTGCTGCTACTGTGTGGTCCGGTATCTCCGGAGGGGAAGGCCCCGAGTCCTCGGCTTTGCTTGTTGCTCGGCGGCCGGGGCGGGGTCAAAGTGCGCAGCAGAGGATGGTGCTTGGAGAGGCTGTGTCGGAGGGGCTGGTCGGAGGCTCCAAGTTTTCAAACGGACTCAGAGTTCGTTGTGGTCGGGTGCTTCCGGTGGCGCTGCATCGGCAAGTTTGCGGCGCTTGAGGTTCATGGCAGCGAGAGTTTCTCCCTTCTGCCGCCTGCGTGAAGATAATGAGGCTATCGGGACTTTGAGACTTTTTTTTACCGTGCCCATGGTCTGTTCTTTATCAAATTGTGGTATTGCTTTGTACTGTTGTAACTATATGTTATAATTACGTGGTTTTGTAAGTTTTAGTCTTGGTTTGTCCTGTGTTTTCTTGTGAGATCATTCTGGAGGAACATTGTATCATTTTTTAATGCATGCATTTCTAAATGACAATAAACGAGGACTGAGTGCCCTCATAATCTAAAAAGAATAAAAAATTGATGTTTTAGGCTGCCCTCAAAGGCAGCATGGTGAAACCTGTGCTTGACATGGAAGTCAACACAGAAAAAAAAACGAGTATATGATAAAGCAAAAGTTAGTGGGAAATTAGAGGATTAGGGAACTTTTAAAAACTAAAGGCTAACTAAAAAATACATGCGGGGGTGGGGGGAAGAAGATGAAATATGAAGGAAAGCTAGCCAATAATATCAGAAGCTACTAAAAAGATTTTTCAGATATACAAAGAGTAAAAGAGGGGTGAAAGTATATATTGTACAACTGGAAATGGATGCTGGAGAGGTAGTAATGGGGGACAACAAAACGGCACACGAGCTGAATAGGTATTTTACATCAGTTTTCATTGTGAAAGACGGTAGCAGTATGCCAGAAGTCTGAGAGTGTTGGGGGCAGAAGTGAGAGCAGTTGCTATTAACAAGGAGAATGTGCTTGGGGAGCTGAAAGGTCTGATTGTAGAAAAGTCACCTTGACCAGATGAACTACACCCCAGGGTTCTGAAGGATAGCTAGAGATTGTGGAGGCATTAATAATGATCTTTCAAGAATCAATAGATTCTGACATGGTTCTGAAGATCTGGAAAACTGCAAATGTCACAACGCTCTTCAAGATGGAATGAAGGCAGAAGAAAGGTAATTACAGATCAGTGAGCTTGATCTCAGTGGTTGAGAAGATGTCAGAGTCTATCGTTAAGGATGTGGTTGCAGGTACTTGGAGGCACATCATAATAGGTAAAAAGTCAGCATGGTTTCTTTAAGGGGAAATCGTGCCTGACAAATCTGTTGGAACTCTTTGAAGAAATAAGAAGCAAGACAGACAAAGGAGAATCAATGGTGGCTGTGCACTTAGATTTTCTGAAAGCCTTTGACAAGATAAGAGCCCATGGTATTACAGGAAAGATACTGAAAGAAAATGGATAGAGCATTGGCTGGCTGGCAAATTAAAAAAGTGAGTAGGAATAATGTGAGCCTTTTCTGATTGGCTGCCAGTGACAAGTGGTGTTCTGTAGGGTCGGTGTTGGAACTGCTCTGTTTTTACATTGCATGTCAATGATCTGATGACAGAATTGATGACTTTGTGGCAAATTTTGCAGACTATACAAAGACAGGTGGAGGGGCAGGTAGTGTTGAGGAAGCAGGGAGGCTACAAAAGGACGGGCAAATTAGGAGAATAGGCAAAAAAGTGGCAAATGGAATAGTGTCAGGAAGTGTATGATCATGCAATTTGGTAGAAGGAATAAAACCACATACTATTTTCTAAACGGGGAGAAAATTCAATAATCCGAGGTGCAAAGAGGCTTGGGAGTCCTCGTGCAGTTTTTCCTAAAGGTTAATCTGCAGGTTGAGTCGGTGGGGAGGAAGGCAAATGCAACGTTTGCATTCATTTCGAGAGGACTAAAATATAAAAGCAAGGATATAATGATGAGACTTAATAAGGCACTGGTGAGGCCTCATTGTGAGCAGTTTGGGGCCACTTATTTAAGAAAATATTTGCTGACAGTGGAGAGGGTTTAGAGGAGGTTCACGAGAATGATCCCAGGAATGAAAGAGTTATCGAATGTGCAGCGACCAATGGCTCTGGGCTTGTAGTCAATGGAAGTTTTCACAAAATCCTCTAGCTACTAAGAAGCACACTGTTTCAAAATACACACAGAAATTCCATGAATTGCAAGAGAGAACAGGGAAGTGAACGGCAGAATGAATTGACATACACTCAGTGGGTCAATGGGCCTTACGGAAATAAGACACGGGAAAATCCTATACTAGTGCATATGCAAAAGGGTATCGTTTGCTACAATTCACATTCTAAATATTGGAGTGTCCTGAATCCAAACTTTGGAATTGTTTTGCTTCCCACCTAGGTCTCTCACATTATATTTCCCAATAAAAGATTATCTGACTCTTTTGTTATGAACAGATTGCCAGATGTGCAAATTATGCCTACGAAGACCCACTTATCTATTAACATACCATGAACTCCATCTAATTTACAGAAACTGCACACATCTTTCAAATTTTGTAGTTAAACGATAAAAATCTAAATCATTATTGTGCCTTTAAGACAAAGTCATACCTAGAAGCAATTTCAATGTTCAACCCCAAGCCAATGGAAGATTAGGGCAAATACAAATCAGCCTGGTTAAAAGGATACTTTAAAGAACTGCAACAAGAAAAAGTAAACTGAGAGCTGAGAGAAGTGTCAGAATTATATTAACATAAAACCAAATCAATTCAAGCCTGGGCTTTCAATAAGATTAATAAAAGTAATTGCTTTCAGTTTTTTTGAATTGTCATAGCCTTCATTAAAATGTCTAACAAAACTATTAGATGCACAGATGACTAATAACCAGTGAGTCTTTTGATTCAGGCAAGAGAAAGTATCAATTAACTAATTACCACTTGGCCTCTGAAGGCCAACATCTGCAATCTTCGCAAAGAAAACAGCTTAAAACAGATCAGGGAGAGGGCGGGGAGGGGAGATCACCATGAATAAGTTAAGGTGACCTGGAAGATACATTTTAAATGGTGAATTGGGAGCAAACAAGAGGACAACACAAATGGAGAAGTTGCTAGTAGGTAGAAGAAATGTGTAACCCATCTCCAGAGGCAGGTCTGGTGGTTAGTGCTTAATATATCTAATGGAAAGTGTACAGATATATACAGGAGCGAATTGTTGGCAGTATGGTAATAAGAAGGCATACAGGAGCGAGATCAATCAGCCAGTTGAATGGTGTCACAGCAACAGTATTACACACAACTGAAGTAAGTCCAAGGAATTCAGGAAATTGTGGACTTCAAGAAAGGAAGCCGAGGGAAGACACCAGTCCTCGGCAAGGGATCAGAAGTGGAAAGGGTGAGCAGTTTCAAGTTTCTGATGTTAACATCTCTAAGGATCTATCCTGGGCCCAACATATTGATGCAATTACTAAGAAGGCAAAACAATGGCTATATTTCATTAGGAGTTTGAAGAGAATTGGTACATCACCAAAAATACTTGCAAATTTCTACAGATGTACAATGGAGAGAATTCTAACTGGTTGGATTACTGTCTGGTTTGAGATGCTACTGCACAGGATTGGAAAAGCTGTAGGAAGTTGTAAACTTAGCCAGCTCCATCATGGGCACTAGCCTCCCCTGCATCCAGCACACCTTCAAAAGGCAACATCTATCATTAAAGGCCCCATCACCCGGGACATACTACCATCAGGGAGGTGGTAGACACACTGAATGGACACTGAATCCTTGAACACCACTACAGTATTTTTCCTCTCTTTTTGTGCTACTTATTTTATTTAATTTTCTTTTTATGCATACTTTTTATTGTAATTATGTATTGTGATGTACTGCTGACACAAAACAAATTTCACAACATACGCCAGTGATACCAAACCTGATTCTGATTCTAAATCAGTGACAAAGTCAGTGGCATTACAATGCATGAAATAAAAGAGCTCCCCAGGCACCTTGGTGTGCAAGGTGGTTAGCTAAACTAGAAGACAGTGCATTAAGTTTTACTGCTGGTAAAGAGACACCAAAGATAAAGAGTTAATGCAATTAAGCAATTTAAAAGACAATGTAAATAACAGAAGAGGATGAGGGGAGAAAAATATTCAAAAAATAAAAATAAAAGACAATGATTGGAAGAATGAAGAACCCAAGAAAACAAAATGAACTTCGAAAGGAAATGGCAAGCAAATACAAAGGGGAATGGGCATGAAGATCATGGAAAGCTGCATCAAGAGTCAAAGCATTTTAGTGCACGTACAATTAAAAATAAAAGTTTAAGGTAAATTGGGGGGGGGAAATTGGGTTTAATTCCATTAGCTTCCATTAACAATGTTTCACTGTACATTAGAACATTTTAACATTTCTTGTGCACAAAATAATTAATTAGTTTCTAACCAATGAATATTTAACAAAGGAAAATATTAAAATTCTCAGTAATGGAGACTTTATCTCAGTAATTTTTTTCCTACGGATTTGGACTTGATACAGAAAAATATTCCCACAGAATACTGCAACGCATTTCTAATATTTTTAAAACAAAAGCATCCGATTTTTATGCATCTACCTGTGTCGAATTTAACTTCATAAACAATGGAGTCCAAATACAGTAAAACTTGAAAAATAATAGCACAAAATGCTATTAAGAGAGGTGGAACAAACTGAGAATATAATTATGAGCCAATATATAATCTTATAAGCTGGAATGTAATCATCCCATTTTTGGAAGAGTCATGACTAAGACATTACTTGATGAATAGAAAATACAAAGAACGGTTTAAAAATATGATGCTCTTTCATTTAGATCATACAAAATAAAGGGATGATTTAATAGCAATGTTAGAAATTGTGAAAGGATTAAACTGATGGCAGATTTATTTTTACATAGAATCAGAATAACTACTTAAAGCAAAACAGTTGTTGACTGGTTTGGTAAGAATGAATTGCTTCCTAACTGTTATTTCCACACAATAGCCAGGATGAAATCGATCCTAAACCACATCATATCCAAGCCAATTCTGCGAGACTCATTCAGCTGTCGCGAAGGAGATGCGTTTATGGATTCACGCAACAATAAGCCATTTCCAACCCATCAGCATTTGTTAGAAACAAATTTAAATGAAAACTATTGAAAAGTATGCTTTAATTAACAATTAAAATTAGCTTAATAACTTTTATTCAAACTGAAATTGCATTAATAAGGCGACAGGGTAATCCAGGTTAAGGGCAGGCAAAGTTTCATGGAACTAAGACGGAGTCAGGTAGGAGATAGAGGTTGAAGTTGGTTTGTAGCCACAGGAGCATAAGAAATAAGAGCAGAATTAGGCCATTTGGCTCATTGAGTCTGCTCTGCCATTCCACTGTGGCTGATTTATTATTCTTCTCAACCACTTTCTCCTGCCTTCTCTCTGTAACCTTTAACGCGCTTACTAATCAAGAAACTATCAACCTCCTCTTTAAGTATACCCTATGACTTGGCCTCCACAGCCACCTCTGGCAGTGAATTCCACAGATTCACCACCCTGGCTCCTCATCTCTGTTCTAGAGGGATTTCCTTGTATTCTGAGGCTGTGCTCTCTGGTCCTACACTCCTCCACTATAGAGATCTTCCTCATTCTTCTAAACTCCAGCGAATACAAGTCCAGATTCATTGAACACTTCTCATGTTAACCCTTTCATTCCTGGGATCACTCTTGTGAACCTCTTCTGGTCCCTCTCCAATGCCAGTACTGAGATAAAGGGCCCAAAACCACTTACTATACTCCAAGTGCAGTCTAAGCAATGCCTTATAGAGCTTCAGAATTACGCTCAGTATACCTAGCAACACCTTTCTAGACTGAGTAGCATACCCACTTGCCCCCTAGAAGAGCCTGAATTCTTCATGGCATGGACTCTGCACGGTGTTGGATAAATTCTTTAGATATGCTGGGCCATGTTGACATGATAGCATCACAGTTGCTACAGATTTGTTAGCTGCACATTTGTGTTGCAAATCTCCCATCTCACCACATTCCAAAGGTATTCTATTGGATAGTGAGCTGGTGATTGTGACGGCCACTGGAGTACAATGAACTCATTCTCAAACTGGTTCCATGAACATGACAAGACATGGGCCTTGAGATATGGCATGCTAGAAAAATTTCTCAAATTTCTAGCATACTGTGAAGACTTATGCAAAATACTTCCACTAATAGCGGAATCTGCTATTTCTTTGTCCCCCATTACTACCTTTCCAGCATCATTTTTCAGCAGACCAATATCCACTCTCACTTTTATTCTTTAGTTCAAAGTAAATTTATTATCAAATCACATATATGTCACCAGAAACGATGCTGAGATTAATTTTCTTGCACACATGCTCAATAAATTCAATAGCCATAATAGAATGAATGAGAGACTGCTCTAACAGGGCAGACAACCAGTGTGCAAAAGACAACAAACTGTGCAAATATAATTACGCAATAAATATCGAGAACATGGGATGAAGAGTTCTTGAAGTGAGTCCATAGGATGTGGGAGCAGTTCAGTCATGGGGCAACTGAAATAATCCCCTCTGCTTCAGGAGCCTAATGGTTGATGGATAATAGCTCTTCCTGAACCTGCTGGTGTGAGAGCTGAGACTACTGTACCTTCTTCCTGATGGGAGCAGCAAGTAGAGAGCATGACCTAGGTGGTGAGGGTCCTTGATCATGGATGATGCTTTGCTGCAAAAATGTCCAATGTAGATGTGCTCAATGGTGCGAGGGCTTTACCCATGATGGAAGAGGGCATATCCACTACTTTTTATAGGATTGTCTATTCAAGAGCGTTGGTGTTTCCATACCAGGTTGCGATGCAGCCAGTCAATATACTCTCCACCACACACCTATAGAAGTGTGTCAATGTTTTAGATGTCATGCCAAATCTTCGCAAACTTCTAAGAAGGTAGAGGTGCTGCCATGCTTACTTCGTAATTACACTTATATGCTGGACCCACAACAGGTCCTCTAAAATGATAACAACGAGGAATTTAAAGTAGCCGACCCTGTTCCCTCGATAAGGACTGGCTAATGGACCTCCAGTTTCCTCCTCCTGAAGTCAATAATCAGCTTCTGGTCTTGCTAACATTGAATAAGTGATCGTTGATGTGGCACCACTCAGCCAAAATTTCAATCTCCCTCTTATATACCGCTTTATAGACATCTGGGATAAAATTTACAGTACCCTCCTTTAAATTATTTGCCAGCTTACCTTCATACTTTAGCTTATCGCTCTTTAATGCTTCTTAGTTGCTTTCTGTTGAATTTTAAAAGCTTCCCAATCCTCTAGTTCCCATAATTTTCGCTATCTGACCTCTCTTTTGCTTTTATGTTGTTTTTGACTTCACTTGTCAGCCAGTTACCGCTTTCAGCTTATTTCTTTGGGATGGATCTATCTTGCATCTTCCAAATTGCTTCCAGAAATTCCAGTCAGTGCCGTTTTGCCGTCACTCCTCCAGCATCCCCTTCCAATCAACTATGCCCAGCTTCTTTCTCGTGCCTCTGTAATTCCCTTTACGCTGCTGTAATACTGATACATCTGATTTTAGCTTCTTCCTCTCTAATTACAGGATGCATTCTACTATACTATGATCACTGTCTCCCAAGGGTTCCTTTACCTTGAGCTCCCTAACAAATCTGGTTCAGTACACAATACAAAATATAAAAATTACCCTGATTTCCGCAACCTACCAACATACTGAAATCCCAATGACAATCATAACTTTGTCCTTTTTTCACACCTTTTTCTATCTCCCATTGTAGTTTGTATCTCTCATTCTGGCTACTGTTCAGAGGACTGTATACAACCCCCATTCATGTTTTATTACTCTTGCAGTTTCTTAACTCTACCCATGAAGATCCTATGTCATCTCTTTCTAAGGATTTGATTTTACTTTTTAACCGAGAGCCACCCTATTCCCTCTACCTACCTACTTGTCCTTTTGATAAAATGTGCATTTTTGGTGTTAAACTCCCAACTATGATCTTCTTTTAGCCACAGCAATACACACAAAATGCTGGAGAAACCCAGCAGGCCAGGCTGCATCTATCAAAAAGAGTAAACAGTGAACGTTTCAGGCTAAGACCCTTCATGAAGACTCAGGAAGGGTCTTGGCCCAAAATGTCGACCGTTTATTCATTTCCATAGATGCTGCCTGGCCTGCTGAGTTCCTCCAGCATTTTGTATGTATTGCTATGACTTCCAGTGTCTGCAGATTTTTTCTTCTTTCTTTCAGCTACAACTCAGTGATGCCCACAAAGTCATACCTGCCAATTTCTAATCTGCTACAAAACCACCTACCTTATTCTGAATATTGCATGCATTCAAATTTAGTCCTATATTCATATTCAATTTTGCTCACATATTACTGAAAGTTAAGGAATTTGAAGACACGGATTTTAACTTAAAATAACAGCAAATAGCCAAAAACATTCCAGCAATAACAAGGATGATTGAAAAGATATCTGTGAAAATGTGCTAAATTTTGAAAAAAAACATTGTGAGATTCAAAAGGCAGAAAATCACACTGTATACCTGGAGACAAGAAAGGCTCGAGTTCAGCAATGGACAGTCTAAGATATGGAATATTACAGATATGGAACATATTTATAAAAGGGAGAAAGTAAAATGAAAGCCATCCCAGGGACAAAATGGTCAACAAGATTGAAAATAACAGCACAAAATACTGGACATATCAAGCAGATCAGGTAACATCTGTGGAGAAAAAAATTAACATTTACAAACAAACAAACTCTTGTTTATTTAGATATTTCTTCCCAAATTCAAAATCCTATGAAATTAGTCTTTAGAAAATTAATAACAAATATAATTGCAAGCTGCTAATAAAACTTAAGTTTATATAATGCAAAGATCACATTAAGAAAAAAATTAAACCACTGCTCAAAAATAAGCGTCTTGATGCAAGTACACTAAAAGCTGGTGATTTAAATATTTAAAATTAAGTGAAACAATATACATAACTTCACACAATATATAATTTTCAGGCTGGTTACTTACAAATGGTCCCTTCCTAAAACGAGTGTCCAGTTTATCACCAGGTGAAGATCTCAACACATACTCCACCATGCTTACTCCTAGACCACCACTTTCAGAACGGGGAGACAGAACAGAGCTGACTTCACTGTTTCCATGAAAACCTTGGCCAGGTCTTCTCTGAACCATGATTGGCTGTGATACAGTATGGCCTATGTAATTTAAATTTAAACAGTAAATAAATGCTTGTTCACTGAGATAGAACTAAAAAGTTATCAATATCTGAAGCCAGCATAATCAATAAAAGATTCATACACATTGTAATCCTATGAAGGAGGTAACATAGTAATAAAAATTATGTCAGAAAAGCTGCTTGTTAAATTATTACCCTACTCCCCCCCCCTCGCCCAAGAACCCAGGCATCTTTTTTCTTCTCAATGAAAGATGGGAGTAAAACACCATATATTGGAAACAAGAGAAAATCTGCAGATGCTGGACATTCAGGCAACACACATAAGCTGCTAGAGGAACTCAGCAGGGCAGGCAGAATCTATGGAAAATAGAGTATAGTTGACATTTCAGGCCAAGACCTTTCAGCATGACTGGAGAAAATAAGATGAGGAGCAGAGTTACTCTACTGCCTGCTCAATTCCTCAAGCAGTTTGTGTATGTTGACCATATATTGGAATTCTGTTTTGTGTTTTGGGATCAGCCTCACAAGGAAAAGATGAATACAGAGTAGAGTAAACAGTATACAATTATTGAAATGACAATCCTGATTTTCCAATCAGTCTTTTTACATTCTACGCAATACTCACAACACGCTGGAGGAATTCAGCAGGTCGGGCAGCATCCGTGGAAAAGATCGGTCGACGTTTCAGGCCAGAACCCTTCGTCAGGAACCCACAGTCCTGACGAAGGGTTCCGGCCCGAAACGTTGACCGATCTTTTCCACGGATGCTGCCCGAGCTGCTGAGTTCCTCCAGTGTGTTGTGAGTGTTGCTTTGACCCCAGCATCTGCAGATTATTTTGTGCTTTTTACATTCTATGATTCTTATGGAAAAACAAAAGTTTTAAACTCATAAGCTGCATGTATTTCTGAGACTGGCATTTCCAACAAGTCTTAGAGAAGGTTCTTCCGAAGTGTTTGATGTTATTTTAAATAAAATAATATCAAGCACAAAGGATGAAGATCCTGAAGGAAAGGTTGAAAAAAACTATTATAAGGAACTTCATAACAACACAATGGCATTGCACCAAGAGAATAATTATACTGATTGGAAGCAAAGGACAGTGCAGGAGAAATAAGAAACACAAGATAATTATTTCATTATAATAGTCACTTGCTGAAACTGACAAATGATTTTCTAAAATCAAAAGACAAGGGACAAAAACAAGGGACTGAACAATTCGCTTTTAAACTGAAATTTTCAGAAACCTATTTGGAAATTCTATCTAAACATACAAAAATGCAGTCCATAAACAACTTAACATTTAATTGTATTTTTATATATTCAGCACAATCTTAAGCAGAATTTGCTCATCAGTTCGACACTGAGGAGGAAGTGATATATGCTTGTAGCCTTCATTCAGTGTAAAAAGCTCTCGGCTTCAATCGAGTATCTGTGGAATACTCCCGAGCAGACTTTATACTTTGCTTCACCAGATTCAATAACATACTAAACCATTATTATTACAATGGGATAAGCGTCCTTTATCTAAGATTAAACAGGATTGGGAAAAGGAACTTAAATTGACTTTTATGACGGAGGATTGGATGCGGATATTGAAGTTGGTTAACTCTTCTTCAATTTGTGCTGGCCATTAATTGTTTCAATTTAAAATTGTACATCGTTATCATTTGACAAAGGAGAGACCTTCTAAAATCTTTTCTAATGTTGATAGTCATTGTGATAGATGTAAAACTGAGATAGTTACACTGACACATATGTTTTGGTCTTGTTCTATATTGGAACAGATCTAGAAGTCGTTTTTTTTCAACAATTTCTAAAGCACTTAAAATTAATTTACAACCTAATAAATTAACTGTGCTGTTTGGAATAATTCCTCGAAATATTCATGGTATTTCTGTATCTGACCAACATGTTATTGCATTTGTTACATTGATGGCTAGGAGGGCCATTTTGTTGAAGTGGAAGGATACATCAGCTCCCACTATGTCACAATGGTTCTCTCGAGTGATGCTATGTCTTAGTTTGGAAAAAATTAGAAGTCGAACCTTTGAACCTTTATTTTTGAAAAAAGATGGGGCTTATTTGCTCGTTATTATCATTTAAGTTAATTGATATAATTTTTCCACGATCTAATTGTAAATGTTTTAGTATATTTTCTTTTCTTGCTGGCGGTTTGATGTTTAGTTTCAGAAGCTTTTTGTATGACGCATGACTCCGGGGTTGTACACCTAATGAGTTCTTTTTTTCCCCTCTCACTTTTCTGCTTAGTAGGTTTTTTTTGTTATTACAAAATTTTTTTTCAATCTTTAAGACAATTTTTTTTGAGGCATTGTAAGTGTTGTTACTTCAATGTACTCCTGTTATTTTTCCTGTATAATATAACAATAAAAAGATTTGAAAAGAAAGAAAGAACATACTAAACCACTTACAGGCTAATACTACTAACTTAAATAATGGTAATTATGTACTGCAGGTGGTTGCAGGTCGCTTACAACTAAAGTGAGGGGAAAATATATTACTGAGCAATAAATCTGCATCAGGATTACCAGATTTAACAAATAAAGAGAAAGGACACAAAGACCAAAATTAAATTGCCACTCCACAGGCCGAGTCAGTGATTAGCTTATCAACCCTGAAATTTGCCAGTTATCCATCAATTTTTCACTCCCATTTTCTATTTTATAACAAATTATTTCTGTAGTACAAAAAATACTGCTGGAAGAATGCAGAGAGATGAGAAGCAACTGAGGAGAGAAAGAGAAAGTCAGCATTTTAGGTCAAAACCCTACATGAGGATAGAAAGTAGAGGGAAGATGATAGAGGTAGGGAAATGGCCTAGAGTGCCTGAGGACGAGGCCCTCTAAGTGGATGCTCCGGAAGACCCGAGGGGGGTGCCCCTGGCACACCTGTTGGTGACGGTAATGTCCAGTGTCCCTGTGAGACAAACCGGGGAGAAACTATTGGAAAAAGAGGGAAAATTGACAGCGAAGATAGAGGTGCTTACCACTTGGCCAAGACCCCAGACTGTGAGTGCTCTACACTCATTCCTCAGGTTCTGTGGTATATGCTGCATTTCGCTAACTCCCCACTGATTGAGGAAGAGACTCCCGGCCCTTCTCCCATTGAGTTAGATGAGGGGGTGCGGAGATCTCAGAGAATTAGGAGATGACTGGATAGACTGGCCTACATTGCACCAGGGGAACAGAGTGTGACCCCTACCATTTTGGGGAGCTACGCCACTGCCTTTTACACCTGGATTGGGCTTTGTGTTTTGCAGGAAGGGTTGGTGAGTTATCTCAACGTCATGAAGACATAACTAAATTTGGTGGGGGGGGGGGAGAAGAGTATAACACGTTGTAAGGTTTCACTGCTAATGTAATGGTTTCTCTGTAGCAGCAATGTTTGGGTTATGACTGGAGATAACGGGGCTTTGGAATGTATGTTATCCAATGGGAGAGATGTTCTTTTTTGAGAGTCTGGAAGAGAGATTTTCTTGGTCTTTCGTCGGGGCGCGAATGGACAGAGTTGGAAAACCACCAGACAGTGTGGACTGAGGAGCAAGGGTCCGAGGGCCTGCTATGCTTGGAGGTCAACAGGGACAAATGAACGAACAGTGAGCTCCAATGATGCACAATAGACTTTTTTCTTAAAATGGGCCCTTTTACTTTTTTACTTTCTTTACTAACCGTCTATCCAAATTAAGATTTATAAAGGTCAATCATTTAATTGCATATAGTGGATTGTCGAATATTTTGCGGTGGGGATTTGTAACCGGGCAACACATCATGCAGCATTCTCAGTTTGGTGGGGCCAAAAGTTGTTTCCCGCTAGATGAACACGTGCTGGCCAAGCTTGAGGGTGACATAAGCTTTTCTCCTCAAAACAAAGGCATAGAGATTATAGTTAATTACATTTGTGAAGCCCAATCAATCTACTTGTGCAAATGTTAACTTAGAATATCTATGAAGAACATGGTAATTATGTTTGCCACTGAAGCAACAATTTTGAAATTACGGTAAAATATTCAAATTCAAGTTCATAAAACTTTAAAAAGTTCATCAGCTTAAAAAATACATTTTCTATTGCAATGGAAACTGGTGAAGTTAATAAACATTTTATACAAAAATTGTAAAGAATACAGCTTTTAAATAATGTGTTGCCAGTAACACTTACGAGATGCTCCCCATGTAGTATCCCTCCACTCATCTCCCAGGAAAATCCCTTTTTGGCTATCTTTAGCTGAATCATCTGATTCCCAGAATTTATTAGCAGGTAAAAGCTAAAATAAAGAAATAGCAAAATGAATGATAGCAAGGTTAAATATCAAAATGTAGCTGTTTCACTAATTTCAAATGTAGAAACAAACTAGTAATCTCACGATGGAGGGAAAAAAGCCCAACATTTTCATTTGTTTTCTATTTCACACTTCATTTATAAACTGGGGCCTCTTATAGTTAAACATCATGTCAGCAGACCATATTTACCCAAGGTAACCAGGACGCATTTTACGCTTGCATATTAGCTAATTTTAGAGATCCTTTCGCAGTTCACTTTATTTATTTTCAAGCCGAATGACTTTCACTACCCATTGGTTACTTTTGTAAAACTAAAAGAACAAAATGAGCTTTTAATTAAAATGCTATCCCCTACTTCATTCCTTTGCTTCAAACATCCATAGCAGGCTATGACCACATAGGGCAAAAAGAACATAGGCAGAAAGTTATCTGGTCCTTCCTGCCTGATTTGCCAATAAAAGCACATAGCTAAGTCACCAGGACATAAGCTGAAGACCTATTTCAGGAAATTAGTGTACAAACGGATGATATTGAGAAAATGCAACAATGGCAATGCTGAATTTCTGATGAGATATTAAACCCAAGATTGGTTCATAATCAAAATATTTTTGTATTTTAATGCTCAAGGTCATTGACATTCCTTTATCCAATATAATTTTGCCCATCTCTCAATAAATGGCCAATCTTCACATTTTCCTGTTTCCTTTTTAAATAGCTACAGGAGTCCTTACAGTATGTTTTCATGCCTCCTACTAGTTTACTTTTGTACTTTCTTTGCTCTGTCTATTGCTTGACCCATTTTTGTTAATCCTCCTCTTTTCAATTTCTTTTAGCTTTCCATAACCTTAAATCGTAACTTTTCTTACTTGCCATGGTTAGACTATTTGACTTATGTTTCATTCTAATAGAATTACCAATAATTTTCTTAAATATTTTCCTATCATATGTATTAAGCAACAGAAAATGCTGGAGGGATTCAGCAGATCAGGCAGCATCTATGGAAATGAATAAACAGTCGAAATTTCTGGCCAAGACTCTTGTTCAGATGCCAGAATAAAAAGGTGGGGGAGGGAAAGGAAGCAAGTCAAAAGGTGATAGATGAGGCCAGGTGGGTAGGAATGATCAAGGGCTGGAGAACGAGGAATTCCGAAGGAGAGGACAGAGGACCATAGTAGAAAAGGGAAGGATGAGGGGACCCCCGGGTGAGGTGATAGACAAATGAAAGAAGGTAAATGGTCAGAGTGGGGAATGGGAGGGAGGTTTAAAAAACTAAATGGAGAAATTAATATTCAGGCCATCAGGTTGCAGGCTACCCAGATGGAAAATAAGGTGGTCCTCTTCCACCCTGAGGGTGGACTCCTCTTGGCATAAGACAAGGCCATGGAAATGGGAATTAATTTGTTTGGCCACCAGGAAGTTCCGCTTGTGGCAGATGGAGCAGTTTATGATGGCTCTCACCAATGAAGAGGCCGCTGATTGGCAGGATTAGAGAACAACTCAACCTAACCATCAAGCACCTGAGCTACACATCTTCCGAGTTATTTCCATAAGCACAAAAATTGATGAAGTCACTCAGATTTTAAAATTCAACTTACAAGAATTTAGAGTTGCACAGGTTTCCAATGAGATTTCATTTAGGAAATACGTATAAGCTCCATTTTAAGTCAAAAGTTACATGCCTACTTGTGCCATGATGCATCCTACTGTCCATCAATGGCTCTGAGCAATTCCCATACTGCTGTCCAGATCAGTAAGGCCATTACATGATTCTACACTCAGCAGCATAGCGATTAGTGTAAAGCTATTACAGCATCACCGATCGCAGGTTCAAATACCAACACTGTCTGTTAGGAGTTGGTACATTCTCATGTGACTGTGCTGGGTTTCCTCTGGGTGCTCCAATTTCCTCCCACAATCCAAAGACATCGGTTAAGGTTAGTGAGTTGTGGGTATGCTATTTTGCCATGTACATGATAAATAAAACTAATCAAACCTAATTGTCCAACCTCAGATTGATCTTTTTTTAAATCACTTAACTGTGTAGAATCATCCAATTCATTACCAATTCCAGTTTCCTATTTATGAATTGTCCATTTGCAACATTATCTAAAAGCTTGAGGTTTAATTCTACATATTGCTTGGTAATTGCCATTTCTCCTTGACCGTAACCTTTTGCAACCTCAACGGCGCTGTGTTGCTTGATAACTAGACTTGGTTGAATCAATTTTTTCTGGTTAGACATTGGCAATACAACTCATCACCTTGTAATTCCACCGCTAACTTCCTACCTTTGACACCAATTCTATTTCTCATTCTACTCGCTTCCTTGGGCAGACGGTTTTCCACCTTGGCATCTGAATTGATCCAGAACTGCCTCTACCATTATCTCTCAGCCTACCTTTCTTTGAAAAAGACAACTATTATCTTGAAGCCAATAAGTTTAATTATCAAAATGCTCTCCTAACACTCACAGTATTTCCACTGTATGGGAATTTTAGTCTTGAAAAAAAATATGCTACCTACATCCCAAGTTGCACCAATCACTTAAATCACCTTAATGGGCCTCTGCACTCAAAACAAACCAAACATACAATTCTTTGTTTAATTTGCCTAACAATTTATCCTTTCAGGAATCACCATAACCTCCCTATGCTTCTTCCTTGTATAATTTTCCTTCACATCAGGACTGATAAGATTCCAGCCATCCAGCCTCACAGTTCAGATTCCCTCTCTAAATTCCCAATAGCTATGCCATGGAATCAGAATCTTAGAACAGTACAGTAATGAGCCCTTAGGTGCATCTTGCCCATGCTGACCGTTTTACCCATCTACATTAATCTCATTTGCCCACACAGACTCCTATCTTTCTATCCCCTGCCTATTGAAGCATCTGTCTTAAAAGGGCTCTTTCACATTGTAGTCACATCTTTCAGCACTTGTAGCAGCACATTCCCGAAATCAACCCTCTGTGTAGAACATACCACTCAGATACCCTTTAAATCCCTCCTTCTTACCTTAAGTCTATACCCTCTAGTTTTTGACACCACTACCATGGGGAAGAGATTCTATTCACTTTTTTTTTTAAACTTGAAACACTCTAGTTTCCTTGGCTGTGCAAGTCTAGAGAAGACATGTTCAAGCCCTGCCAAACTCGTGAGATTTAGATGGCTCATCCCACCCCAAATCCCAGTTTGTGTGGATGCTGTCTAATTTGCTACCCTGTTACAAATTAGTGCCACAAAATAACAGAAAGTACACTGCACATGATAAAAGGAATTATATTTATAAATCTTACCTTAACTAAAGGGTTAGTAAAGAATAACAGAAAGAAAAGGGCCCATTCTAATTAAACACTGAAAAGCAGGGGTCCCCAATCTTTTTTGCACTGCGGACCGGTTTAATATTGACAATATTCTTGCTCACCGGCCGACTGGCTGGAGGAGGGGTAGGGTTGCCAACGGACAAGAGTAGCAGTCAAATGCGTTGTTTACCCAAAAGACTACAATGACCATGAAGCCTTGCGCAGGCACCAATGTGCATGCGCGCCGTGACCTGCCAATCCCCCCCCCCCAAAGCAAATCCTTTTTGGCGATTCTGTTCGTGGGGTGGGTGTTAATCACTACCAGAATATAGGTGATAAGTCAGTAATACACTCAACTTTGTTTCTAAAAGGGTTTATCTAACAAATTTAATATTAAACACAGAGCGCATATTTTCCTCGCGTGAATATAATAAGTCAATTACCAGGGGAGCTTGAAGTAAGTGTTGAACGAACTTCCAGTAATGAAGTGGCAGAAGCAGGTTCGATATGATCATTTAAAGAAAAATTGGATAGGTATATGGCCAGGAAAGGAATGGAAGGTTATGGGCTGAGTGCAGATCGGCAGGACTAGGTGAGAGTAGCGTTCGGCATGGACTAGAAGGGCCGAGATGGCCTGTTTCCGTGTTGTAATTGTTATATGGTTATATAGGTCACTTATAAGTCAATAGCATCATAACATTTTAAGTAACATTTGGATACTAAACGCACAGCACATATTTTCCCCGTATGAATATATAAAATCATTGCAACACACCAATATTGCTGAATCAGTGGGAGCCCTGGGCTTGTTTCCCTGCAACAACACCGTCCTATCGAGGGGTGATGGGAGACACCGATACTCGAAGGGGGTTCCTGATGCCAGTCTATTCCGCAGTTTAGTTTTCGTTGCATTCATTGCAGAAAACTCTGCTTCGCAGAAAAATGTTGGAAATGGAAGCAACGTTTT